>NC_134095.1:136371655-136674685 GCF_000715075.1 Nicotiana tabacum
TCAGCCCATTTCTATTATGTCATATCGTATGGCACTAGCAGATTTGAAGGAATTAAAAGAACAGCTTTAGGAACTCCTTGATAAAGGGTTCATTCGACCTAGTGTGTCACCTTGGGGTGCGCCAGTTCTGTTTGTGAAGAAGAAGGATGGCACTATGAGGATGTGTATTGATTATAGGCAATTGAACAAGGTAACAATTAAAAACAAGTATCCTTTGCCTCGCATTGATGATTTATTCGACCAGCTTCAGGGAGCGAGAGTGTTTTCCAAGATTGATCTCCATTCAGGTTATCACTAGTTGAAGATCAGGGACTCGGATATTCTTAAGACGACTTTCAGGACCCGATATGGTCATTATGAGTTCTTGGTGATGTCTTTTGTGCTGACCAATGCCCCAACAGCGTTCATGCATTTGATGAACAGCGTGTTCCGGCCTTATCTCGCTTCGTTTGTCATAGTCTTCATTGATGATATTCTGGTGTACTCGCGTAATCAGGAGAAGCACGCGGAGCATTTGAGAGTTGTGTTGCAAAGATTGAGGGAGGAGAAGCTTTATGCAAAATTCTCCAAGTGTGAGTTTTGGCTTGGTTAAGTGGCTTTCTTAGGGCACATGGTGTCCAGCAAGGGTATTCAGGTTGATCCGAAGAAGATAGAGGTTGTTCAGAGTTGGCCCAGACCATCCTCATCCACAAAGATTCGCAGCTTTCTTTCTTTGGCGGGTTATTATCGCTGGTTTGTTCAGGGATTCTCATCTATCGCATTGCCCTTGACCAAGTTGACTCAGAAGGGTGCTTCATTTGTATGGTCGGACGAGTGTGAGGAGAGTTTTCATAAGCTAAAGACAGCTTTGACCACAACTCCAGTATTGGTTTTGCCATCAGCTTCAGGTTCATATAGAGTGTATTGTGATGCTTCGAGAGTTAGAATTGGTTGTGTATTAATGCAGGAGAGTAGAGTTATTGCTTATGCTTCTCGTTAGTTGAAGCCCCATGAGAAGAACTACCTCGTTCATGATTTGGAGTTGGCTGCCATAGTTCACGCATTGAAGATTTGGAGGCATTACTTGTATAGCATATCTTGTGAGGTGTTCACTGATCATCGCAGTCTTCAGCATTTGTTCAAGCAGAAGGATCTTAATTTGAGGCAGCGAAGATGGTTGGAGTTGCTTAAGGATTATGATATCACTATATTGTACCATCCGGGAAATGTCAATGTGTGGCCGATGCCTTGAGCCGAAAGGCGGTGAGTATGGGTAGTTTGGCATATATTCTAGTTGGGGAGAGACCTCTCACAGTTGATGTTCAGGCTTTGGCCAATCGATTTGTGAGATTATATGTTTCGGAGCCCAGTCGGGTATTGGCTTGTGTGGTGTCTCGGTCTTCCTTATATGATTGCATCAGAGAGCGCCAGTATGATGATCCACACTTGCTTGTCCTTAAGAACAGAGTTCAGCATGACGATGCTAGAGATGTGACCATTGGAGATAATGGGGTGTTGGGATGCAGGACCGGATTTGTGTGCCCAATGTGGATGGGCTTCGGGAGTTGATTTTGGAAGAGGCCCATAGCTTGCGGTATTCCATTCATCCAAATGCCGCGAAGATGTATCAGGAATTGAGGCAGCACTACTGGTGGAGAAGAATGAAGAAAGATATTGTGGGGTTTATCGCTTGGTGTCTCAATTGTCAACAGGTGAAATTTGAGCATCAGAGACCGGGTGGCTTGCTTCAGCAGATGGATATTCCCGAGTGGAAGTGGGAGAGGATCACTATGGACTTTGTTGTTGGACTTCCACGGGCTTTGAGGAAGTTCGATGCTATTTGGGTGATTATGGATCGGTTGACCAAGTCCGTACACTTCATTCCTGTGTGTACTACCTATTCTTTAGAGTGGTTGGCAGAGATCTATATCTGGGAGATTGTTCGTTTGCATGGTGTCCCAGTTTCCATCATTTCAAATAGGGGAACTCAGTTTACATCATAGTTTTGGAGGTCTGTGCAGCGAGAGTTGGGTACTTAGGTTGAGTTGAGCACAACTTTTCATCCTCAGAAGGACGGACAGTCCGAGCGTACTATTCAGATATTGGAGGACATGTGGCGTGCTTGTGTCATTCAGATATTGCCTATAATAATAGCTACCAGTCGAGTATTCAGATGGCTCCATATAAGGCTTTGTATGGGAGGCGGTGTAGATCTCTAATTGGTAGGTTCGAGCCCGGTGAGGCTAGGCTATTGGGGATAGATTTGGTGCAGGATGCCTTGGACAAGGTGAAGGTGATTCAGGAGAGGCTTCGTACAGCGCAGTCGAGGCAAAAGAGTTATGCAGACAGGAAGGTTCGAGATGTGTCCTATGTGGTTGGTGAGAAGGCTATGTTGAAGGTTTCTCCCATTAAGGGTGTTATGAGATTTGGAAAGAAAGGGAAATTGAGTTCGCGGTTCATTGGGCCTTTTGAAGTGCTTCGGAGGATTAGGGAGGTGGCTTATGAGCTTGCTTTGCCACCCAGCTTGTCGAGTATGCATCTGGTATTTCATGTTTCTATGCTCCGGAAGTATGTTGGGGACCCGTCTCATGTTCTGGATTTCAGCACGGTTCAGTTGGATGATGATTTGATATATGATGTGGAGCCAGTAGCTATTTTGGGTCGTCAGGTTCGAAAGTTGAGGTCAAAGGATATTGCTTCTGTGAAAGTACAGTGGAGAGGTCGGCCTGCGGAGGAGGCTACCTGGGAGACCGAGTGGAAGATGCGGAGCAGATATCCTTGCCTGTTTGAGGCTTCAGGTATGTTTCTTGATTCGTTCGCGGACGAACGTTTGTTTAAGTTGGGAAGGATGTGACAACCCGGCCAGTCGTCTCATGAGTTACCGCTCCATTTTCCCTATTTCTGCTTCTTGATGCTTCGTTATCTGTGTTTTGTGGTATCGGGTTGGTCGGATCGAGCCCGGAATGATTTTGGTAAGGTTTGAGACACTTAGTCTCTTTTAAGGAGGTTTAAGTTGGAAAAGTCAACTGGATGTTGACTTATGTGTTAGAGGGCTCGGATGTAAGTTATGATGGTTCGGTTAACTTCGATAGGTGATTTATGACTTAGGAGTATGATCGGAATGGGTTTTGGAGGTTTGGAGTAGATTTAGGCTTGAATTGGCAAAGTTGATATTTTGGCGATTTTCGGTTGGTAGGCGAGATTTTGATATAGGAGTCGGAATGAAATTTTGAGAGTTGCAGTAGTTCTGATGTTTCATTTGGGATGTTTGTGCAAAATTTCAGGTCATTCGGACGTGGTTTGGTTGAGGTTTTGATCAAAGGCGTAATTCGGAAGATTTTAGAAAGTGTTGCTTGAATCCGATGTGTTTTGGGTGATTTGATGTTGTTTGAGGTGTTTTGGTGATTGGAACAAGTTTGAATAAGGTTTTAGGACATGTTGGTGCCTTTGTTTGAGGTCCTAGGGGGCCTCGGGTGAGTTTCGGGTGGTCAATCAGATCATTTTGAAGTTGGAAAAATTGCAGAAGTTGCAGGTTTAGTTGTTGCAGGCTTTTACTCTTCGTGTTCACGAGTGGACACTCACGTTCACGAAGAGTCAGCGGAGGTTAGTGGAAGTTTAGCCTTCGCGTTCACGAGAAAGGCTCTGCGTTCTCGAAAGGGCTGGATGCTTGTGCATCGCGTTCGCGAGATGTAAGTCGCGTTCGCGTAGGGTCTTTTTGGTCAGCCGGTCTGAGGTCGTGTTTGTTATTCGCATTCGCGAGAGAGGGTGTGTGTTCGCGAAGGGTAAGGTTGAGGAACCATCACATTCGTGATGGTCATGTCGCGTTCTCATAGAGGAAAAATTGGTCAAAGTAAGATTGTGCTTCGCGAACGCGAGGGTTTGACCGCGTTCGCGAAGAAGGAAATAAGGCTTGGGTAGAATGTTTTTAAACTCGTCTTGTCCGCGAGGATTGGGTTTATTTCCCCCATAGTTGGTCATTTTGGGAGGTTTTTGAAGGGGATTAAAGAGGGATTCAAGGGTAATTGTTGGGAGGTAAGATTCTTGGTCTTAAAACTCGATTATTATGTGAATTCCACCTAGAAAAGCATGGAAATTAAGCTAAAAATTGAAGAGCTAGGGCTTGGAAATTTGGACTTTTGATTGGGGATTTGGAGGACCATATGGGGTCGGATTTGAGAACTTTTGATATGTATGAACTCGTGGGGAGATAAGGAATCTATTGGTATGGAAATTTATGATTTTCGAGAAGTGGTCCTGGGGGTCGGGTTTTGGTAATTTCGGGATTTGTGCCCTTTATTGACTGTTTTCACTTGAGCTTCGTTCCCTTAGCATATTTTGATGTCCTTGTTCTGATTTTGGATAGATTGGACGCGCGTGGAGTCCTATTCAAGGGGAAAAGGCGTCGCGAGCTTGAGATTTAGCCGGTTCCAGATGAGTAATGATTGTAAATGATGTTCTGAGGGTTTAAAACCCCGAATTTGCACATCGTAGTGCTATATTGAGGTGAGACACATGCTTGATGACGAGCGTGGGGTCGTGCACAATTGGGGATTATGACTTGGTCCATCCCGATTGAGGATTTTACCGCATATTTGATTGAAAACTATTTGCTATCATCATTATTTGGGTTGAATGCCATATTTGGGCTGAATGCCAACTATTTGAACCCTTCGGAACTTTTTACTAATATTTCCTCACTATTTGACTTTATATTTGAACTCAGTCATGCTATTTTCCTATTGTTTTCATACTAAGCCATGTTTACTCAGTTTTATTACTTAAATGATATTTTAAATGATATTTGGGCTGAGAAACACTATTTTTACTATTGTCTGAGTAGCTTGTGAGGATTTTTGACAGAGTAAGGCCGAGGGCCTATGTTGTGAGGAAACACTGATATTGATTTGAGGCCGAGGGCTTGATATATGT
Organism: Nicotiana tabacum; assembly: GCF_000715075.1. Classification (NCBI taxonomy): domain Eukaryota; kingdom Viridiplantae; phylum Streptophyta; class Magnoliopsida; order Solanales; family Solanaceae; genus Nicotiana; species Nicotiana tabacum. The sequence goes on from NC_134095.1 coordinate 136,376,564, forward strand.
ACGTCACAAGGTGGCTTGATTGATATAAGGCCGAGAGCCTAGTGATGATGCCACGAGATGGCTTGATATTGCGCTTGGGCCGTAAAGGGCCCCTCCAGGAGTCTGCACACCCCCAGTGAGTGCGGGTACCCATTGTGATGTGATATTGAGCCCGACGGGCCGGTATTGTTCTAAGATGCTGCCTGAGGGGTGGATTTGTTGATACTGTGCCCGAGGGGCGAACTTCTATTTGTTTACTTTACCTTAACTGTTTGTCAATTACCTGCTTACTTGTTGAAAAGGATTGTTACTTAATTTTTCAATGGTTTACTGCTCTTAAATGGTTTTACTGCTTCATTATAGAATGCCTTGTGCCTTACGTGTTTTTTTACTTTCAGTCGTTATTTACATTTGTTGCTCACTGAGTTGGAGTACTCACTTTACTCCCTACACCCTGTGTGCAGATTTAGGCGTAGCTGGTTCCGCTCCCGAGTGCTAATCCATCCAGCTTCAGGCAGACATTCAGAGTTCACGAGGTAGCTGTTGGCGTCCGCAGCCCCATGTCTCTAATCCTTTATCATTTTTATCTCATATCAAACTTTTGTAGTAGTTGTAGACCTTTCAGACTTGTATTAGGTTTTATAGATGCTCATGACTAGTGACACCCCGGTTAGGACTGTGTTGGGTTGTTCTTCCGCGTATTTATGATATTATCTGCTACTTTGGATTATCTATTCATGTTTAGACTATTTCTATATGCTAAATTGTTAATAATTGGAAAAATGGGAAGTGTCAGCTGGCCTTGTCTTCACGAGAGGCATCATCACGACCGGGTCCGGGTTTAGGGTCGTGACAAGTTGGTATCAGAGCCTAGATTACATAGGTCTCACGAGTCATGAGCAGGTTCAGTAGAGTCTCTTGGATCGGTACGGAGACATCTGTATTTATCCTCGAGAGGCTGTAGAACCTTTAGGAAAAACTTCATATTCTTAAAATTCTTGTCGTGCGAATTTGTTGATCCGAGTACTAAACTTCTGTTATTCTATTCTCTCGCAGATGGTAAGGAGACACGCTACCGGTCATAGTGGACAACCACCAGTACCACCAATTGTGGCCACCAGTGGCCGAGGACGCGGTCGTGGTCACGGTAGGGGTAGAGTCGCTAGGGTAGCGCCTACAGATTCATTAGGTGCCCCAATTCAGGACCAGGTCCCAGCTATGGATGCTCCAGTAGCACAAGCTTAGGCACCAGTTGTGCCCATCGTGATTCCGGGTCTTCAGGAGGCCTTGGCTTAGATCTTATCAGTTTTCACTGGCCTAGCTCAGGCGGTTTCAGCTACTACAGTTGTAGCTACTTCGTAGGTGGGAGGAGGCAATAAGACTCCCGCCTCTCGCATACCTGAGCAGGTCGTGCAGGGACTTCATCGGGGGCACATCCAGCCCAGCCGGTTGTAGCTGCTCAGGATTATGTAGTTTCTGTCATGCCGGAGGACGAGTAGCGTAGGTTGGAGAGGTTTGGTAAACTTCAGCCTCCGTCATTCAGTGGTGTAGAGGGCGAGGATGCCTAGGGCTTTTTGAACAAGTGTCAGAGGATGCTTCGTACAGCGGGTATTCTAGAGACCAGTGGGGTCGCTTTTACCACCTATCGGTTTTTAGGAGATGCTTTCACTTTGTGGGAGGATTTTGAGAGGCGTACTTATTGGTGCAGCACCTCTTTCTTGGCAGCAGTTCTCCATTCTCTTTTTGGAAAAGTATGTGCCACAGTCTCATAGAGAGGAGCTGCGTAGGCCATTTGAGTGGTTGCGTCAGGGGGAGATTACCGTGTCGTAGTATGAGTTGAAGTCCTCCGAGTGGGCTCGTCATGCCATCTGGTTGGTTATGACAGATAGGGAGAGGATTGGGAGGTTTGTTGATGCCCTCACTTATCAGCTTCGTATTCTCATGATCAGGGAGAGGGTGATTGGTGCTACGTTTGAGGAGGTTGTGGATATTGCCCGTGAGATTGAGTTTGTTCATCGCCAGGAGCGTGAGGAGAGGGAGGACAAGAGGCCTTGAGGATCTGGCAATTATAGTGGTGCTCCTTCGAGAGGTCAGTTTCAGCATGGTCGAGGCTGTCCATTCAGGCATGCTCAACCAGCTCGCCCAGGTTATTATGGGGCATCTTCGGGTCATGGTTAACATAGTTCTCAGCAGGTCCAGTCATCACTTAGTTCCCTTCCAGCTCAGAGTTCGTCCCATGCTCTATCAGTCCAGGGCTCTTCTATACCGAGTGCATCTGCTAGTCACTCTGGTGCGAGGGGTTCCCTTCAGTCCCCTTCTCCAGAACTTGGGATTTGTTATGAGTGTGGCGAGATGGGTCACATGTGGAGGCAGTGTCCATGTCGTTTTGCTAGTTCATCTCAGCAGAGAGGCCAGCCATCGGCTTCAGCGCCAGTTTCTTCACCACTGCCCGCTCAGTCAGCTAGGGGTGAGGGTCAGTCAGTCAGGGGTTGCCCTAGAGGGGGAGGTCGATCAGGGGGCGGTTAGGCCCGTTTCTATGCACTTCTAGGCAAACACGATGTTATTGCTTCAGACGTTGTTATTACAGGTATTGTTTCAGTCTGCCACAGAGATGCCTCTGTATTATTTGATCTCGGTTACACCTTTTTATGTGTCATCATACTTTGCTCATTATTTGGGTACGCCCCATGAGTTTCTTCCTTCACCTGTTCATGTATCTACCCAGTGGGCAATACTGTTGTTGTAGACCATGTGTACCGGTTATGTGTGGTAACTATTGGGGGTCTAGAGACCTTGTGGATTTTTTATTATTGTGTATGGTGGATTTCGATGTCATTTTAGGCATGGATTGGCTATATCCGTGTCGTGCTATTCTGGACTATCATGCTAAGACAGTCATATTGGCTATACCGGGTGTGCCACAGATTGAGTGGCGAGGTGTGACTGATTAAGTTCCCAGTAGAGTGATCTCATTCTTGAAAGCCCAGCGTATGGTTGGGAAGGGTTGTCTTTTGTATCTAGCTTTTGTGAGGGATGTCGGAGCTAAGACTCCCAGTATTGATTCTGTCCCAGTTGTGAGGGATTTTCCCAATATGTTTCCTGTAGATCTGCCGGGCATACCATCGGACAAGGATATCGATTTTGGTATTGACCTGGTGTCGGGCACTCAGCCCATTTCTATTATGTCATATCGTATAGCACTAGCAGATTTGAAGGAATTAAAAGAACAGCTTTAGGAACTCCTTGATAAAGGGTTCATTCGACCTAGTGTGTCACCTTGGGGTGCGCCAGTTCTGTTTGTGAAGAAGAAGGATGGCACTATGAGGATGTGTATTGATTATAGGCAATTGAACAAGGTAACAATTAAAAACAAGTATCCTTTGCCTCGCATTGATGATTTATTCGACCAGCTTCAGGGAGCGAGAGTGTTTTCCAAGATTGATCTCCATTCAGGTTATCACTAGTTGAAGATCAGGGACTCGGATATTCTTAAGACGACTTTCAGGACCCGATATGGTCATTATGAGTTCTTGGTGATGTCTGTTGTGCTGACCAATGCCCCAACAGCGTTCATGCATTTGATGAACAGCGTGTTCCGGCCTTATCTCGATTCGTTTGTCATAGTCTTCATTGATGATATTCTGGTGTACTCGCGTAATCAGGAGAAGCACGCGGAGCATTTGAGAGTTGTGTTGCAAAGATTGAGGGAGGAGAAGCTTTATGCAAAATTCTCCAAGTGTGAGTTTTGGCTTGGTTCAGTGGCTTTCTTAGGGCACATGGTGTCCAGCAAGGGTATTCAGGTTGATCCGAAGAAGATAGAGGTTGTTCAGAGTTGGCCTAGACCATCCTCAGCCACAAAGATTCGCAGCTTTCTTTCTTTGGTGGGTTATTATCGCTGGTTTGTTCAGGGATTCTCATCTATCGCATTGCCCTTGACCAAGTTGACTCAGAAGGGTGCTTCGTTTGTATGGTTGGACGAGTGTGAGGAGAGTTTTCATAAGCTAAAGACAGCTTTGACCACAACTCCAGTATTGGTTTTGCCATCAGCTTCAGGTTCATATAGAGTGTATTGTGATGCTTCGAGAGTTAGAATTGGTTGTGTATTAATGCAGGAGAGTAGAGTTATTGCTTATGCTTCTCGTTAGTTGAAGCCCCATGAGAAGAACTACCTCGTTCATGATTTGGAGTTGGCTGCCATAGTTCACGCATTGAAGATTTGGAGGCATTACTTGTATAGCATATCTTGTGAGGTGTTCACTGATCATCGCAGTCTTCAGCATTTGTTCAAGCAGAAGGATCTTAATTTGAGGCAGCGAAGATGGTTGGAGTTGCTTAAGGATTATGATATCACTATATTGTACCATCCGGGAAATGTCAATGTGTGGCCGATGCCTTGAGCCGAAAGGCGGTGAGTATGGGTAGTTTGGCATATATTCTAGTTGGGGAGAGACCTCTCACAGTTGATGTTCAGGCTTTGGCCAATCGATTTGTGAGATTATATGTTTCGGAGCCCAGTCGGGTATTGGCTTGTGTGGTGTCTCGATCTTCCTTATATGATTGCATCAGAGAGCGCCAGTATGATGATCCACACTTGCTTGTCCTTAAGAACAGAGTTCAGCATGACGATGCTAGAGATGTGACCATTGGAGATAATGGGGTGTTGGGATGCAGGACCGGATTTGTGTGCCCAATGTGGATGGGCTTCGGGAGTTGATTTTGGAAGAGGCCCATAGCTTGCGGTATTCCATTCATCCAAATGCCGCGAAGATGTATCAGGATTTGAGGCAGCACTACTGGTGGAGAAGAATGAAGAAAGATATTGTGGGGTTTATCGCTTGGTGTCTCAATTGTCAACAGGTGAAATTTGAGCATCAGAGACCGGGTGGCTTGCTTCAGCAGATGGATATTCCCGAGTGGAAGTGGGAGAGGATCACTATGGACTTTGTTGTTGGACTTCCACGGGCTTTGAGGAAGTTCGATGCTATTTGGGTGATTGTGGATCGGTTGACCAAGTCCGTACACTTCATTCCTGTGTGTACTACCTATTCTTTAGAGTGGTTGGCAGAGATCTATATCTGGGAGATTGTTCGTTTGCATGGTGTCCCAGTTTCCATCATTTCAAATAGGGGAACTCAGTTTACATCATAGTTTTGGAGGTCTGTGCAGCGAGAGTTGGGTACTTAGGTTGAGTTGAGCACAACTTTTCATCCTCAGAAGGACGGACAGTCCGAGCGTACTATTCAGATATTGGAGGACATGTGGCGTGCTTGTGTCATTCAGATATTGCCTATAATAATAGCTACCAGTCGAGTATTCAGATGGCTCCATATAAGGCTTTGTATGGGAGGCGGTGTAGATCTCTAATTGGTAGGTTCGAGCCCGGTGAGGCTAGGCTATTGGGGATAGATTTGGTGCAGGATGCCTTGGACAAGGTGAAGGTGATTCAGGAGAGGCTTCGTACAGAGCAGTCGAGGCAAAAGAGTTATGCAGACAGGAAGGTTCGAGATGTGTCCTATGTGGTTGGTGAGAAGGCTATGTTGAAGGTTTCTCCCATTAAGGGTGTTATGAGATTTGGAAAGAAAGGGAAATTGAGTTCGCGGTTCATTGGGCCTTTTGAAGTGCTTCGGAGGATTAGGGAGGTGGCTTATGAGCTTGCTTTGCCACCCAGCTTGTCGAGTATGCATCTGGTATTTCATGTTTCTATGCTCCGGAAGTATGTTGGGGACCCGTCTCATGTTCTGGATTTTAGCACGGTTCAGTTGGATGATGATTTGATATATGATATGGAGCCAGTAGCTATTTTGGGTCGTCAGGTTCGAAAGTTGAGGTCAAAGGATATTGCTTCTGTGAAAGTACAGTGGAGAGGTCGGCCTGCGGAGGAGGCTACCTGGGAGACCGAGTGGAAGATGCGGAGCAGATATCCTTGCCTGTTTGAGGCTTCAGGTATGTTTCTTGATTCGTTCGCGGACGAACGTTTGTTTAAGTTGGGAAGGATGTGACAACCCGGCCAGTCGTCTCATGAGTTACCGCTCCATTTTCCCTATTTCTGCTTCTTGATGCTTCGTTATCTGTGTTTTGTGGTATCGGGTTGGTCGGATCGAGCCCGGAATGATTTTGGTAAGGTTTGAGACACTTAGTCTCTTTTAAGGAAGTTTAAGTTGGAAAAGTCAACAGGATGTTGACTTATGCGTTAGAGGGCTCGGATGTGAGTTCCGATGGTTCGGTTAGCTTCGGGAGGTGATTTATGATTTAGGCTTAAATTGGCGAAGTTGATATTTTGGCAATTTCCGATTGGTAGGCAAGATTTTGATATAGGAGTCGGAATGGAATTCCGAGAGTTACAGTAGTTTTGTTGTCTCATTTGGGATATGTATACAAAATTTCAGGTCATTCGGACGTGGTTTGGTTGGGTTTTTTTATCAAAAGCGTAATTTGGAAGATTTTAGAAAGTTTGGCTTGAATCCGATGTTTTTTTGGGTGATTTGATGTTGTTTGAGGTGTTTTGGTGATTGGAACAAGTATGAATAAGGTTTTAGGACATGTTTGTGCCTTTGGTTGAGGTCCCGGGGGCCTGGGGTGAGTTTCGGGTGGTCAATCAAATCATTTTGAAGTTGGAAAAATTGCAGAAGTTACAGGTTTAGCTGTTGCAGGCTTTTACTCTTCGCATTCGCGAGTGGACCCTCGCGTTCGCGAAGAGTAAGCGGAGGTCAGTGGAAGTTTAGCCTTTGCGTTCGCGTGGGAGGCTCAGTGTTCACGAAGGGGTTGGATGCTCGTGCATCGCGTTCGTGAGATGTAAGTCGCGTTCGCGTAGGGTTTTTTTAGTCAGTCGGTCTGAGGTCGTGTTTGTTCTTTGCATTCGCGAGAGAGGATGTGTGTTCGCGAAGGGTAAGGTTGAGGAACCATCGCGTTCGCGATGTTCATGTCGTGTTTTCATAGAGGAAAAATTGGTCAAAGTAAGATTGTGCTTCGCGAACGCGAGGGTTTGACCGCGTTCGCGAAGAAGGAAATAAGGCATGAGCAGAATGTTTTTAAACTCGTCTTGTCTGCGAGGATTGGGTTTATTTCCTCCATAGTTAGTCATTTTGGGAGATTTTTAAAAGAGATTGAAGAGAGATTCAATGGGAATCATTGGGAGGTAAGATTCTTGGACTTAAAACTCGATTATTATGTGAATTCCACCTAGAAAATCATGGAAATTAAGCTAAAAATTGAAGAGCTAGGGCTTGGAAATTTGGACTTTTGATTGGGAACTTGGAGGATCATTTGGGGTCAGATTTGAGAACTTTTGATATGTATGAACTCGTGGGGAGATAAGGAATCTATTGGTGTGAAAATTTCTGATTTTCGAGACATGGGCTTGGGGGTCGGGTTTTGATAATTTCGGGATTTGTGCCCTTTCTTGATTGCTTTTGCTTAGGCTTTGTTCCCTTAGCATATTTTGACGTCATTGTTCTGATTTTGGATAGATTCGGCGCGAGTGGAGGCCGATTCAAGGGGCAAAGTCATCGCAAGCTAGAAATTTAGCCGGTTCGAGGTGAGTAATGATTGTAAATGATGTTCTGAGGGTTTGAAACCCCGGATTTGCACATCGTAATGCTATATTAAGGTGAGACACACGCTTGATGACGAGCGTGGGGTCGTGCACTATTGGGGATTGTGACTTTGTCCTTCCCGATTGATGATTTTATCGCATATTTGATTGAAAACTATTTGATATCATCATTATTTGGGCTGAATGCCATGTTTGGGCTTTGTGCCAACTGTTTGAACCCTTCGGGGCTTTTTACTGATATTTCCTCACTGTTTGACTTTATATTTGAACTCAGTCATGCTATTTTCCCATTGTTTTCATACTCAGCCATGTTTACTCAGTTTTATTACTTAAATGATATTTTTGCTGAGAAACACTATTTTTACTGTTGCCCGAGTGGCTTGTGAGGATTTTTGACTGAGTAAGGCCGAGGGCCTATGTTGTGAGGAAACACTGATATTGATTTGAGGCCGAGGGCTTGAGATATGTACACCACAAGGTGGCTTGATTGATATGAGGCCGAGCGCCTAGTGATGATTCCACGATATGGCTTGATATTGTACTTGCTTCGTAAAGGGCCCCTCTAGGAGTCTGCACACCCCCAGTGAGCACAGGTACCCATTGTGATATGAGAGTGAGTCCGAGGGGTTGGTATTGTTCTGAGATATTGCCCGAGGGGCGAATTTGTTGATATTATGCCCAAGGGGCGAACTTCTATTTGTTTACTTTACCTTAACTATCTGTCAATTACCTGCTTACTTGTTGAAAAAGGATTGTTACTTAATTTTTCCCTGGTTTACTGCTCTTAAATGGTTTTTCTGCTTCATTATATAATGCCTTATGCCATACGTGTTTTCTTACTTTCAGTCATTATTTACATTTGTTACTCACTGAGTTGGAGTACTCACTTTACTCCCTACACCCTATGTGCAGATTCAGGCGTAGCTGGTTTCGCTCCCGAGTGCTGATCCCTCCAGCTTTAGGCGGGCATTCGAAGTTCACAAGGTAGTTGTTGGCGTCCGCAGCCCCGTGTCTCTAATCATTTCTATCTCATATCAGACTTTTGTACTAGTTGTAGACATTTCAGACTTGTATTAAGTTTTATAGATGCTCATGACTAGTGACACCTCGATTAGGGCTGTGTTGGGTTGTTCTTCCGCGTATTTATGATATTATCTGCTACTTTGGATTATCTATTCATGTTTAGATTGTTTCTAAATGCTAAATTATTAATAATTGGAAAAATGGGAAGTATCGGCTGGCCTTATCTTCACGAGAGGTGTCATCACAACCGGGTCCGAGTTTAGGGTCGTGACAGCATGTCCGACTCGGACTCCCAAATAGCTGCCTCGATGGGCTGACCTCTCTACTGCACTCGAACTGAAAGATAACTCTTTGGCCTCAACTGATGAACCTTCCGGGCTAAAATAGCCATCGGCTCATCCTCATAAGTCAAATCCTTGTCCAACTAGACAGAGCTGAAATCTAACACGTGAGACAGATCACCGTGATACTTCCGGAGCATGCACACATGGAAAACCGGATGACTTGGTGATAAACTAGGTGGCAATGCGAGCTTGTAAGACACCTCACCCACTCTCTGAAGAATCACAAAAGGTCTAATATATCTAGTGCTCAACTTGCCCTTCTTTCCAAACCTCATCACACCCTTCATGGGTGATACCCGGAGCAACACTCTCTCTCCGACCATGAATGCAACATCACAAACTATGGTCGGTATAACTCTTCTGCCTGGACTGAGCTGTGCGAAGTTGATCCTGAATAATCTTGACCTTATCCAAGGCATCCTGTATTAAATCTATACCCAACAACCGAGCCTCCCACGACTCGAACTATCCAACTGGCGCACGGCATCACCTCCCTTATAATGCATCATAGGGAGTGATCTAGATGCTCAACTGCTAGCTATTGTTGTAGGCAAACTCCGCAAGTGGCAAGAACTGATCCCAAGAACCTCCGAAGCCTATAACACAAGCGCGGAGCATATCTTCTAATATCTAAATAGTGCTCTCGGACTACCCCATCCATCTGAGGATGAAATGTTGTGCTCAACTTAACATACATGCCCAACTCATGTCGTACTGCCCTCCAGAAGTGCGAGGTGAATTGCGTACCTCAATTAGTAATGATAGACACGGGCACACCGTGAAGACGAACGATCTCAAGGATATAAATCTCAGTCAACCACTTTGAAGAATAGGTAATTGCCACATGAATGAAATGCATTGACTTGGTCAGCCTGTCCACAATGACCCAAACTGCATCGAACTTCCTCTGAGTCCGTTGGAGTCCAACAACGAAATCCATGGTGATACGCTCCCACTTACACTCAAGAATCTCTAACTTCTTAAGCAAACCACCAGGTCTCTAATGCTCATACTTTACCTGTTGACAATTTAGACACCGAGCTACATATGCAACTATATCCTTCTTCATCCTCCTCCACCAATAACGCTGCTGGAAGTCCTGATACATCTTGGAGGCACCCAGATGAATAGAATACCGGGAACTGTGGGCCTCCTCAAGAATCAACTCACGATGTCCATTCACATTAGGCATACAAACACGACCATGCATCCCCAAAACTCCATCATATCCAATAGTAACCTGCTTGGCACCACCATGCCACACTGTATCCCTAAGGACAAGCAAATTAGGTCATCATATTGCCGCTCCCTGATGCGCTCAAACAATAAAGACCGAGCGACTGTACATGCTAGAACATGACTAGGCTCAGAAACATCCAACCTCACGAACGGATTGGCCAAGGCCTGAACATCTAATGCAAGCAGTCTCTCACCGACTGGAATGTACGAAAGGCTTCCCATACTCATTGACTTTCTACTCAAGGCATCAGCCACCATATTGGCCTTCTCGGGATGATACAAGATAGTGATTTCATAGTCTTTCAATAGCTCCAACCACCTCCTCTGCCTCAAATTGAGCTCCTTCTATTTGAACAAATATTACAAGCTTCAATGATCTATGAATACCTCACACGACACCCCGTAAAGATAGTGCCTCCAAATCTTCAGCGCATGAACAATGGCTGCCAACTCTAAGTCATGAACAGTGTAATTCTTCTCATGAACCTTCAACTGCCGAGACGCATATGCAATCACCCTACCATCTTGCATCAATACCACACCAAGTCCAATACAAGATGTATCATAATATATTGTATAATATCCTGAACCTGTGGGCAATACCAACATTGGCACCGTAGTCAAAGCAGTTTTAAACTTCTAAAAGCTCGCCTCACACTCCTCCGACCATCTGAACAGGGCACCCTTCTGGGTCAACCTAGTCAACGGAGCTACTATAGATGAGAACCCCTCCATAAACCGATGGTAATAACCCGCCAATCCCAAGAAACTCCGTATCTCTATAGCTGAAATGGGTCTAGGCCAGTTCTGAACTGCCTCAATCTTCTTAGGATCCATCAGAATGCCCTCTACTAATACAATGTTCGCCAAAAAGTGACCAAGTCCAACAAAAACTCGCATTTTGAAAACTTAGCATATAACTAGCTGTTTGTCAGAGTCTGAAGTACGATCAGAAGATGTTGCGCATGCTCCTCTCGATCGCGGGAGTAGATCAAGATATCATCAATAAACACAATCAACAAGGAATCCAAATAGGGCTTGAACACTCAGTTCATCAAATCCATAAATGTTGTTGGTACACTTGTCAGCCCAAATGACAACACTAGAAACTCAAAATGCTCATACCGAGTCCGAAAAGTTGTCTTAGGGATGTCGGATGCCCTAATCCTCAACTGATGGTAGTTATACCTCTAATTAATCTTTAAAAACACCTTGGCACCCTGAAGGTGATCAAATAAGTCATCAATCTTATGGAATGTATACTTGTTCTTGATGGTGACTTTGTTCAGTTGCCGGTAATCCATGCACATCCTCATCGATCCATCTTTCTTCTTCACAAACAACACGGTGCACCCCAGGGCGGGACACTAGGTTTAATGAAGCCATTATAAAGCAAATCTTGTAACTTCTCATTAAATTCTTTCAACTCTAGCGGGGCCATACGGTATGGCGGAACAGAAATAGGCTGAGTGCCCAGAGCCAAATCAATACATAAGTCAATATCCCTGTCGGGTGGCATCCCTGGAAGGTCTGTAGGAAACACCTCTGGAAACTCACGAACAATTGGTACAGAATCTATGGAAGGAACCTCCACACTAGAATCGAGGACATAAGCCAAATAGGCTAGACACCCCTATCGGCCATATGTCGTGCCTTCACATAAGAGATAACCCTATTGGTAGAATGACCAGGAGTCCCTCTACACTCTAATAGAGGAAACCATGGAAAGGCTAAGTTCATCATCTTGGCTTGAAAATCCAATATAGCATAATAAGGTGACAACCAATCCATACCTAAAATAACATCAAAATCTACCATATCGAGAAGTAGAAGATCTACGCTAGTTTCAAGACTCCCAATGGTGACCACACATGAACGATAAACACGATCTACAATAATAGCATCTCCCATAGGTGTGGACATATACACAAGAGCACTCAAAGAATCATGAGGCACAACCAAATATGAAGCAAAATAGGATGACACGTGGGAATAAGTAGAACCCAGATCAAATAGAACTAAAGCATCTCTACGGCAAACTGAAATAGTACTTGTGATAACAGCGTCAGATAACTCAGTCTCAGGCCTAGCTAGAAAAGCATAGCAACGGGGCTGGGGCCCACCACTCTGAACTACATCTCTAGAACGGAGCCTAGCTGGCTGGCCTCCACCTCAAGCAGCCTGACCTCCTCCTTTAATGGCCTGAACTCCACCTCTAGCTGGCTGGGCGGGCGGTGAAGCACCCGATGCTGGGACCATGGCACAAGAACCCTGATGATGTGAACTTTCGATGTCTAAGGGCAAAATCTAGCAATGTGCCTCGGATCACCATATGTATAACAGGACCTCGGCTGCTGTGACTGCTGACCTTGAAAATAACCCTCTCGACATGAGTAACCACCTTGAAAACTCTGAAGCGGAGGTGCACTAATAGGAGCTGGTGGTGCAATGTAGGCTAGCTAGTTGGAATAAGGCGTATAAGGACCACGACCACTTGAAGCACCGTGGGATACCTGGAGTGCTGGATAAAACAGCTTGGGAGGATGGCCTCTACCAAAAGTACTCCTGCCTCCGAATGAGGCACCATTAAACCTACCGAAATGATGAGGCCACTTGTCAGACCCTTGACCGCCCCCTTATGCAAGAACCATCTCGACTCGCCTGGAGACATTGGTAGCCGTTTGAAAAGAAATCTCACTCCCGGTCTCCTTGGACATTTGCAACTTGATAGGCTAAGCAAATCCCTCAAATAAACCTCCTCACCCTTTCTCTCTCTCTCTCTCTCTCTCTCGGTAGGAATTAAATAGCATGACGGGCCAGATGCATAAAACGGCCTCATCCTGAGTGACAGACATACTGCCCTACTAAAGACGCTCAAAGTGCCTATGATAATCCTCTCTCAGGGTGACAGGAAGGAACTTCTCTAGAAATATTTGAGAGAACTGGTCCCAAGTAAGAGCAAACGACCCAGCTGGTATGGTCGATACAAAATCCTTCCACCATCTCTTGGCGGAACCCATCATCTAAAACACAGCAAAATCGACCCCATTGGTCTTAATTATCCCCATGTTCCGCAACATCTCATAGCATCGGTCAAGATAATACCGTGGGTCCTCAGAAGGTGCACCACTGAAGTGAACTGGAAAGCACTTGGTAAACTTGTCCAATCTAAATAAGCCGTTAGAAGACATAGCTGGTCCATCATTGACCTATGTCGCAACAACCGACTGAACTACCCCAACTGGCTGGGCTGCTGGAGTTTGATACTATGGAGCCATTTGCTCCGGAGTGTGAGTAGCGGGAGTCTATGCTCCTCCCCCTGCATAAGAGACGACTGGTGCCATAGGAAATGTACTTTCCTGGGCCACACTCTCTATAAGGTCCACTAAACGGACTAGAGCGTCCTGAAGCACTAGGGTGACGATGAACCCCTCTGGGACCTGAGCTAGTCCAACAGGCACAGTCTGGGCTGGAACCTCCTCATCAAACTACACCATAGCCTCCATTGTTGTTGTTGTTGCTCGAGCTCTAGGCTGAGCTCTGCCCCTGTCTCGGCCTCTAACACGACCTTGGCCTCGACCTCTGCCCCTTGTAGGAGCTGCCACTGGGGCTCTGGCTGCTGCTCGGTTGAAGATACAGTATGTGTTCTTGCCATCTATTAGAGAATAAGAGTAGAAGTGTTCAATTAGCAATGAGAGAAAAAAATAGCACGACGGAGAGGAATAGAAGTGAAATTTGTTCCCAAACTTCATAGCCTCTAGGAGATAAGTACAAACGTCTCCGCACTGATCCTCCAGACTCTACTAAGCCTGCTCGTGAATTATGAGACCTAGGCAACATAGTGCTCTGATACCAACTTGTCACAACCCGATATTCCCACCTTCGGAACCGTGATGGCGCCTAACATTTCACTTGCTAGGCAAGCCAACGTTAGAGAACCGTTAAGCCAATTTTTATTCAATTTCAATAAATAAAGTCAATTAAGTCAAAATGAAATAAAATTGAGTGCGAAATACCTACTACAATACAGATCTGGAGTCACAACTCACGAGCTTCTAGAATTTTCTACAAACAGAGTCTGAAAGAAATACAATTATTTTGAACGAAAGGAAACAATAAAGTAGAGGAATATAGTAGGGGACTTCAAGGTCTGCGGACGCCAGCAGACCTACCTCACGTTAATTAGAGAACCTCAAATTCATCATTTATGCCCATATAAGTGTTCAAATATTTTAATTGTATTTTTATAATTACATTTGCATTTTTAAGACATAATTGCATATTTTGCAATAATAGCCCATATATATGCATAATTACCTTATCTATATAGAAAATGACTTTTTATATTTTTATAATGTTAAATAATTGTATTAAATCTTATTCATGCACAAATCATATTTTTATAATTTATAAATTATTTTATAAAATTATTTTTATTAAATTAAATGGGTATTTAAAACATAGCCACTTTTCTTAATTAAATTCCCTAACCTAGCTCAACCCAAATACCCGTTCAACCTGACCCAGAACCCCGTCTGATCATGACCGTTGACCTTTGAGATCAACGGTCCACGTTATTTCTTACCTTTTAAATCCAACAACCCCGAAAAACCCTACCCATTTCTCAAAATGTGCTGCCTCTGAATCCTCTTCTTCTCTATTCTCTCTCAGACACTCTCAAACCCTAGAGCGTTGTCACTTAAAACTCCCTCCAAATCCCTTTGATTCCCAACCGGATATGGAATCATTTGGTGATTTACCATCTTATCTGATCTCCTACCTCTACTGGTTGTTCGATTTTCATGTTAGTTAATGGGATCTCAAGGGATTCGAACTAGATTTGGTTCAAATCTCTCATCTTTTCGATTAATCCACCTATATTCAACCATATGTCTGTGAGTACTATCATTTTAGTGTTCTCGTGACTTCAAATCTCTGGTTCGAACTAGATTTTCTACCTCTGTTCATAAACCTAGCTATTTTTTTTAAATCCATTGAGATTTCTTTAGATCTGAGATAGTTTTGAGTTTGTTTGGTATTTTTCCTTAAGATTTTTCTACTTTTACTATTATTGTTAACCAATTTTATTTTACCCTAGGGTTTTGATCTCTAACGAGCTTTTTGTAAAAATGCTTAGACGTTTTAAATGCTTTTAATTATGGTTTTCTTCTTTACTATTTCGACTGATCCTTTTTAAGTTTCATCTCTATGTCTTTGACATATCCAAGGGTTTTGATTCTCTGACTATTTATCTTGCATAAGGTTTGAATTCAGTACCCGTATTTCCTTATTTAAGTTTTACTTGTTCTTACCCTATTTATGTATCCGTATTATTGACTTGATTGTGTGTCCTGATTCCTAATTGATTCCGGAAACTATTTCTTACCTTATTAACCTTGCTCTTAATTACGAATTGATTCTGTGTGAGATTTTTCCTTAAATTAAGTGGTACTTATTTGATTCTATCCTCTTAATTTATTCCTGACTAATTGCTAATTGATTTTTCATACCTTATGCATGTGTGATTGATTCATTACCTTATGTGACCTACCATATTGCATGATATAAAACCCCTTCTTATTCTGATTTTCAACACATAATTAGACACTTACACGAACACACTCAGAAAGAAACACACACACATGCACAAAAACTCTTGCTCTCATTTAAACCTTTCTGTTACTTGTGTTTGCTACATTGTTTAGCCGGCTGAAAGCCAAGGCTAGATTATTGGATTCTGCATACTTTCAACTTCCCGTTTGCTATTTCTTAACTGGTATGTCTCCACTTCTGCCATCACTCAATATGTTATGTAATTAGACCTATGTGCTTCATGCTTATTGATCTTAATCAGCATGTCTACTTCTATGTAATTAGACCTATGTGCTTCATGTTCATTACTTTTAATCAGCATGCCTACTTTTATGAAATTATACCTATGTGCTTCTTGTTTTCAACATGTCTGTTAGACCTATGTCTATTTGTTTCTCAACTAGCATGATTCATGATTCACCCCTGACAGTTTCCTAAATAATTCATGATTTTCGATGCTTCTAACTTTTGCTACCTTTCTGTATGACTGCCTGATTAAGACCCTGATCCCAGTATGCTATTGTTTAATACATGTCCATAGGATAACCTAGTGATAACTAGTGAACTAAGTCAATCCCCAGGCAATATGGAACCTTGATTGAACTAGCTATGACTCTGTTCTGCTATGTTGTTGATTGATATCTAAGCTCAATCTGGTAAATGTAGTTCTTCTGCAATGTTGATCATGTGATCTGTCTCTATGCACTTCTGAAATCCAAACTGTTTTTTTGTAAAAAAAAAAACTATCTCCTACTTTATGCACTATTTGCAACTCCTACTCTTAGTTAACTAGGGTTTTTCTACCCCTAATGTGAGAACTGCTTTGGGTCCATGAGACTCCTTTGAACTCTAACACATTGGGGTTGGTTTCCAATCCTTTATGAACTGCTTCTAAACATTTGTTATCTAGTGTGAGCACCGCCCTGGGTTCTCGAAGCCCTTGGGAACTCTAACACACTAGAGATTTGGGTTCTTTGTGCTTTGCCAATGGTTACTATGTATCTCTGAGCTTTGGAGTTGTTATTATTTGAAGGCCTGGGTTATTCGGATGCATTGGGCCTAATGTAGGCCTCCTATAGTTATATACCTTGTAACTTATTCATTTGCTTATGGTCTATAATAATTATTTGTAATAACAATGGGGCAATAGTGGATTGGGGAAAACTGGACCTACTTTAATGTTTGCATGAGAATGGGGTAAAAAACCTACTTTAGGTGCCTGTTTCTTTCAAATATTTTCACCACAATATGTTAGATATCCTGCCTATAGGTTATTTACTTGTTCAGTTATATTCTGTTACTGCATGCAGTAGATAACATGCCTATAAGTATTTGTTTCAATACATTCTGTTATTGTGCGCGGTAGATAACATGCTTATAGATTTAATTTGTTCAACATGTTCTATTCAACTTTTAGATATCATGCCTATAGGATCAAAATATTTATGAATATTCCGTCAAGATTCACTACTACATCTAAATCATGCCCACAAAGTTTCAAAATCAGTTCTGCATATTTAAAATCATGCCTATAAAGTTTTAAATAACTTCTGCGTTCAGATGCCATATATATAGGAAATTTCAGAAGATAGATTCCATGTCTATGAAAACTTCAGAATCATTTTTGCATTTAGATACCATGTCAATAGGAAACTTCAGAATCATTTCTACATTTAGATACCATGCCTATAAGGTCTTAAGATCAGTTCTTCTATACTTAGATATCATGCCTGTAAGGTCTAAAAGATAAAATCAACCTACTAAAACCAGTAATTGTTTACAGCTCAGATACCCGGTTTATAAAAATTTTCCCGGCTATCACTTAGGCAATCTTGTAGGTCAATTTGATTCTGGGTTTAAATTTGCTATTTTCCTATTGCTTGAAACCTGCCCAGATTCAGGAAGTAATAAAATCAGTAGGAAAACTAATTAGGTATTTACTGCCTCACCGTAATGAAACTACCGTATATTTTGTGCTCATCTAGATATCCTGCTATAGGACTTTAAATCGTTTAAAACTGTTTGTTTGAGGCGTGTAATTGTTTGCTTATTGGTGGAGATAAATATGAGCCCTTGAGTGATCTTTTATCTGACAGTCCTACATGTTTTGTTTAGCGCCTAGTTTTCTCTTTTTAAACACCATAAGTGAGACTTGAACCACCTTAAATAGAGATCCTAAACACCTTCGGGGTCAAAGGTAAAGGACGGGTAATGCATGTATAAGGCACGTACTGGATGCTATTAGAATACTTAGTTAACAATAATTAAGGGGAGGGTAATTGTGTGGTAAAGGATATGATGACATGTGCGCTAATGCTACGCGTAACACCTTTATTTGAGGAAAGTTTACCGAGTATTGCACAGAAGTGATCCTATAGGCTAATAAACCTAGGACCCCCTTTATTCCTGTTTAAATAATCTCTATATTTGTTTAACTTGCTTATGACTAATTCACTTAAATTGAGTTTGGCCAGGACCCACCGTTGTGGACCTCGAGGGGTGCCTAACACATTCCCCTCAAGGTTATTTCGAGCCCTTACCCAATCTTTGGTAACACAAACTAGTTTATGAGTTATTTGCTTTAGGTGACCTAACGCACCTTAAATCCGTTAGCTGGCGACTCTTCAAATTCTACACCCCTTCCCTAAAGGAAATGAGTTGTCCCAAAAAATGTCGAAACCCGAACTCCGCGAGGAAAAAAGGGGTGCGACAGCATGGCGACTCTGCTGGGGATATTAGGCTCTTACCATAAAAAACTTGTTTTTGTGAATTAGTCTCAAGCATGCTTTATTCTATTAATACATGTGCATCATTTCCCTTTCCCCCTTATTTGGATTTAATTGCCTATTTTTAAGCATTTATGATTTCCTTTACTACAGAAACTGACTTGTTTCCCTGTTATCTTTCTTAACGTCTTTCAATTATTAAAAACTGCATTTATTTATTTTTACGTGCAAATACGTGACAACCTGCTACTTATTGTTGCATAATCATGCTCAACATCATATTCCACTCGTGCATAATCAATTTGTGCCCTTCCTATATATCACCGTTTAAATTCGAAAAGGTGTATTTGCGATAAAACTAGTCGATCAGCAGTGTAGTCGACGGTTCCATGCCTTTCCCCCTCAAGTGGACGGTACCAGTCTAGACCTCTCTAGAAACCTTACTCTGATTAATTGTACATGCATCATGGTCAAACCTATATGTTGACCGCATAATAATCTTTTACAACAAGCCTCGTTCAAAAGTCCATCGGGTTTTCCATAATCCCAACGGATGCAACCATGATTGTGTGCATTAATTTTAGAGAAATAAGTGTCAAGATGTTAATCATTGTTGTATAAATAGTCGGATATGGAGGGGGAAAGAGCATAACCATATTTGTTTTGCAGAATTGAGGCATGAAGTCCCAGGTTCGGCATGGTCTATAACATACCACCATTGTTGCTAGATTGGTGGGAGGATCTTCCACCAAGTGATAAGAATCATGTGAAAAGGGTCTTGGGAAACTTGCCTTCTTTATTGGGTCTCCAGCCAAACAACATGTTAATCGAAGTTGCTACAATATTTTGGGATAAAGAAAGAGTCGTGTTCCACTTTGAAAACATAGAAATGACCCCTCTCTTGGAAGAAATAAGGGGATTTGCTGGGCTACCTTGGGATAGTCCTGGTTTATTGGTACCGGAAAATCGCTCTACTAAGGGGTTTCTGAAGATGGTGGGGATTAAAGAAGAATGATGACTTGGAGTGCCTAAAAAATTCCTACATACCCTTCGACTTCCTCAATAAAAGATACGGCCACATCAGATTTTATCGTATTTTTTATAACAAATTCACCATCACTTCCTTGGGATGGATCCACCGCAAGGTTTTTGTGTTCATTGTCTGTTTCTTAGGTATGTTAGTGTTCCTGATCCAAGGAGATAGAATCCACACCAGACTAGCCATGGTAACCAAAACCTTGATGGAGGGGATCGAAGGGAAGACATATACTATTGTCCCTATGATCATAGCAGACATATACCAGGCATTAGAGTGCTGTCAGAAGGGGTACAAATACTTCGAACGTTGCAATCTGCTACAAGTTTATCTATTAGAACATCTCCAAAAAGGTCAATACCGTCAAGAGTTTTTGCAAAGACCGTGAAATGATCACATAGCCTTCCATCATCCCAAGAAAATGACCTATATCCCAGACAGGTTTGGTCAACCAGAGGATATTGTAGGATGGGTGCAGTTTTTCAACAATTTGATCGAGGGCTAGGTTCAATGGATTTTCGAATGGTTCCTTACTGATGAGTTCATCATCAGATCTAGGGATGTTCCACACTTGGTATTGATCGGGTTAAGGGGCATATACCCTTATGCTCCTATCAGGGTTATGAGACAGGCAGGCAGGAAGCAGGTCATACCGCGAGTTGCTAAAATGAGTCATTTCATACCCGATTTTCAGGGTGATTCCATTCCATACAAAAGTGAAGACAACAAATGGGGCACTTGAAGATTATCACGGAAAAGGATACCATCGAACCAGATCAATATCATGCTGGTCATGTGTACATCTACCCCTCATGGTTGGATGATAAAATAGGGGGAATATTCGAGCCAAGGGTTGGTCTATGAAACAGGGTCATAGACGAAGTTGTGGAAGCACATCTGAAATATAACAAAATGTGCAAAGGGGTTCACGAGTCTGAGGTCGAGCACATGGAGCGACACAAGACCGACATGGAACTTATCAATGAATGGAGAGAGAGGGTTGTTAAATCAAGCGAAAGGTTGGAGTATCTGGAGTACAGTCTGATGGAATTAGAGGTAAAGATGAGGAAGAGAGTCACTGATTGCCAGAACGCTGAAGGAAGCGAAGGAGGACATTTAGCAAGGGCATACTTACTGTTGAACCTGCGGGAACTGGGGGATCTGATCGACAAGAGCATCCAGCTTGGAGAAGGTCCTTCTCGGACCAAGTAGATTAGGTTTATTTGGTTTTCCAAAATGCAATAAGGCTAAGTGCCATTAGTGACTTATCTTATTTAGTGTCATTTTAGATTCATATATTTTTACATCAATGAAATGAGGCAATTATTGGCACTGAAATTCTCCAAATCTATTTGTCACTAGGCCTACCTCAGGCATAATGAGGCTCCCAAACTAGGACGTGAATTAACGCAATATGTGTTGAAATACTGCAAACTTTTCAGAATCCTTTCTGACTTGTTTACCTTTTATTTTTCTTTATTTTTTATTATTCCCATCCCCTAAGGTTGGTTCACACATATTGTCATCATCATCATATCACACCAGATCTAGAGGCCCTCCACCTCCTCCTCCTCCGAGTAATCCGAAAAGCAGAGGAAAAGCTAAGATGGATGACTTGAGTGGTATACGAAAAGAAAATGCTGAGAACATTGAAACTTCAGATGGTTGGAGTACCCCGGCACAAAATGACTTGGTTTTACGATTGGAACAAAAGACACTAGAGTTACAAGGAGCTTGAGCAGATCCGTAATTTGGCAAACCTCTCCCTCACCCTAAACGTCCTAGATGTTAACCAACAAAATGCTCAAAATTCAGCACGTCTTCAAAATTTGCCAAACCAACATCCATAAAATCCTCTTGCACCCTATCAATACACCACACCACCTCAAAACCCCAATCGTTTACCGCTACCAACTCCTCCACAACAACATCATCAACCAACCCAGTACCCACAAACCAATACCTATCATACTCCCCATAATACACCATAACCTATTACCAATCCTCAAAACTCAACCAACGACCACCACTACACCCAAATCCCTGGCGCTCACCAAAACAACCCCATGTACATGGAAATACTATGTAATGACTCGATCGATCGTTTTGAGCTCTAGCACGTCGTTTAGCAGTTTGAGGCCATGAGCAGCTTCACTTAAGGTATTATGACTTGTACGCCGGGTAGTTCGGAGTTGATTTGGAAAGAGAATTCTCCTTTCGAAAGCTTTAAGTTGGAAGAATTAACTAGAATTTGGATTTTTGTGTAAACAACCTTAGAATCAGGATTTGAAGATTTTAATAGGTTCTTATGATGATTTCGGACTTGGACGTATGTCCGGATCGGGTTTTGGAAGAACCGGGAACGTTTCAGCACCTATTGTAGAAGTTAGCATTTTTTGAAGAATTTCATAAGTTTGGGTTGAAGTGCATTTCAGTGTTATCGATGTCTGTTTGGGATTCCGAGTCTGGGAGTAGTTCCGTATGGTGATTCTAGTGTTGAGAGCGCTATTAGAAGTGAATTTGAAGGTTTGTGGGTCGTTTGGAGTCATTTGGCTAAAGATAGAAATTTGATGATTTTTGAGAAGTTTGACCGGAAGTTGACTTTTTGATGTCGGGGTCTGAATCCAATTTTGGAAGTTAGAGTAGGTCCGTAATGTCAAATATGACTTATGTACAAAATTTGAGTTCAATCGGACGTGATTTGATAGGTTTCATCATCAAATGTAGAAGTTTGAATTTCTAAAGTTCATTAAGCTTGGATTGGAGGTCGATTCATGATTTTAGCGTTGTTTGATATGATTTGAGGCCACGAGCAAGTCCATAATGTGTTTTGGGGCTGGTCGGTATGATTGGTCGGGGTTCCGGGGGCCTCGAGTGGATTTCAAGTGGTTAACAGACCGAATTAGAAATTGGAGAAAGAGCTGAAGTTGCTGGTTGCTGGTGTAACTGCACCTGCAAGAATTGGGCCGTTGGTGCAGAGCCGCAGAAGCAGCCCTTGTGTCGCAGAAGTGGAAAATGGCTGGGCTTGGCTAGGGTTGCAGGTGCGACGAACCTTTCGTAGAAGCGAGACCGCAGAAGCGGCCCAATCTCCGCAGAAGCAGACTTGAGCGAGTTGGCTGAGACCGCACCTGCGGGAGAAATATCTGCAGGTGCAGAGCCGCAGGTGCAGAGCCGCAGGTGCTGCTGGTGCACCGCAGGTGCAAAAATGGTGGAGGAAGTGTGTTCTTTTAAAAATCGGGAGGTGGTCATTTTTCTCCCATTTCAGTTGGTGTGACCGATTTGGAGAGTTTCAAGTATGGTTTTTCATCATCATCAACAAGGTAAGCTAACCCCACCTATCTTGAGTTAAATACATTGATTATGTATGAATTTTTGCATGTAATTTAGTAGAAATTTTGGGGTTTGAGAAAAACCTAGAAAATTAGTATTCTTGGATTTTGGCCACGATTTTAGGTATGAAATTAGGAGAAAATCATATATTTGAGTTCGTGAGTTCATGGGTAAACTTTATCTTCGAAAAATTTCGGAATCTGGGCATGTGGGCCTGAGGGCAATTTTATCAACTTTTCGATCGGGGTTAGGAATTGTTATAAATTGGATTGTAATGAGTGATTGAACATATATTAATGGATTTGCATAATTATTGCCTAGTTTTGGAGCATTGTGCATCGATTCGAGTCTTCGGAAGAGCATGGAATGCCGGTTATGGATCTTCGGAGCAAGGTGAGTCTCCTTCCCTAACCTTGTAAGAGGAAATTGTCTCCATAGGTGAAATAATTGGTTATGTGCTCCTATTTGTGGAGGCTACGTACGCACGAGGTGACGAGAGTCCATGCGTAGCTATAATATGTGTAAGTCCGGGTAGTCTAGGACCCAAAAGCATGCTATACTTGGAATATCTGTAATCTTATTGACAGTTGAATTGCTTAAATCCTATCGAATTGGTAAATGAGTTTCTAATAGGATTAAACTTCATTTTCTTAAATCATTAAAAGAGAATTGGGTTTTATTTGGATAAATGTTCCCCGATAAATTCTTAATTGGCTGTTTGAGCATGTATTTCTAGGTGTACCTGCGTCGCATGTATGATTCGCGAGCAGGATGATTGTTTATTTAATTTGACCGCGTCGCATGTATGATGCGCGAGCGGGGTAATAGATGCATCTATCGTTCGCACCATTCGACCCTCGGCAGTGCACATTTTACATTTATGTTAGATCAGGTCGTACGACCTCGGCATGATTTGCGCATGCTTGTATTGCTTGCCTGGAGATTTATTGATATTGATATTTGCTTTCCCCGACTTGAGATAATCGTTAATAAATGGGTTATGAATTCGGAGACTTTTAAATAAAAAGGAACTTTTACCTGTTTCGTGTTATTTGAATTTACTGTTGTTCTTGATGAATCTGTGATTCATCGCATTATTAATATTACTATTGGACCACTAGCAAATGTCGAAGTCAACCTCTTGTCTCTACTTCATTGAGATTAGACAGGATACTCATTGGGTACACGTTGTTTTCGTACTCATACTACACTTGCTGTGCATTTTTGTTGCATAGGTTCATATGTGGCTAGTGGCTTAGTGGCATAGCGACATGGTTGATATGGAGACTTAGGTGAGCTGGATTTATTGAGACGACCCGCAGCCAGCAGAGTCCTCTTTAGAGTATTGTACTGTTTTTTTTTCATTTTTGTCCACTTTATTTTCGGGACAGTTACCGTATTGTATTTCATTCCCTAGTAAATGTTTATGTACTTATGACACTAGGTTCTGGAATGATTATGGGGTATCTCGTATTAACTACTTAATATTCATATTTGATTTGAAACGATTATCTTTTACTAGTAAAATTGAAGGAAAATTATAGTTTTTAAAATTATTAAAATGAGAATTTAATTAAGTATTTTGGTTGGTTTGCCTGACAGTGGTGTCCGGCGCCATCACGACCCTTAGTGGAATTTGGGTCATGACAGCATGGTATTAGAGCACTAGGTTCACTTAGGTCTCACGAGTCATAAGCAAGTCTAGTAGAGTCTCGCAGATTGGTACGGAGATGTATGTACTTATCTTCGAGAGGCTATAGGGCTATTAAGAGCACTTCCCTTCTTTATTCCTCATCATGCAATTTGATTCCTTGGGGCTTATGCCCTTGTTTCCTTCCTACTCAACCTTATGCAACGCAAATTGCTTGTTATAAATCGAGAATTAAGGAATTGTAATGGTACTACTAATGTGGTGCGGGATGTTTCTCCCGATATAGTTGATTGGGCGATGGCCGTCGCCTTGTGGAAGGATTTTTCTATCGTTTCCGCTCGGTAGTTGTGCTTCTAAGAGCTTAGAGGCTATGCATAGGTTTCTATGATGCTCACGATTGGTTATCGCACAGTAATGGCTTGATAGCAGGATACTTGCCTATGTGTTAGGGCAGTGAATGATTTGAAAGGAAGCCTACTCAGTGCACGATACAGAGATCTGATATTTCATTTCCGGCAGAGGAAAAGCAATTGGCCTAGGGACGATTTGGAGTGATGGAGTAACAATACTTGGTGATTTCAAGCATGACGGGATTTTTCATCTGCGATGTAGTGTCGTCGTCCGCGATTGAATGTGTTAAGTTCGCCGGTGTTATAGTTTTCTACAATTCGCCTTTGGGGTAAGATATTGTGAAATAATATTAGAGAAACGACAGTTAGATATCGCGGGATGAGGTGGTTCTAGATTGAACCGGTGTTTCTATTGCTGACGGGTCGAGAAAAATGATCTTCAAAGAGGTTTAAAGTTAGTGGCGATTTGTGGGTTCAAGTGTTACGAAGATAGATTTTTATTTAAGGCAACAACTGAGAGGCAAAGGATGAGGAAGGACATGTGGGGAGTGTCAGGCAGTGGTTAAAATTTTTAGAAGGCCAAGTATAAGAAGCAAAGGCCGAGTAGTCGATTAAAGGGGTGAGTTTCGCCAAAGTGGGAGAGTGGCGGAGTTGCATATGGGCTTGGTGGTAGGATGACCACTCACCTTGAGAAGAGTTTGGAATGATTTGGGAATTTTATAGATTGGTTACGGATTTAATTTGGAGCATGGGCTGTTATGTGGTAGGAGATTTGATATAATGGAAAGGAGCTGCTTAAAATGAAGAAGGAAACAACATAACTTTGAATTAGAAGGATGTTGTCACACATCTAATTGATGTCCACGGGGGGTGAATAGACTTGTGAAGCTAGAGAGTGAGCTCGGACTCAGGATGGGTTATTGATGTCGTAGTAATTGTACCCCGTGCAGCAGCGTTAGAAGATGCCAGAAAGTGATTTCCACAGGTGGGTTATTCCCTATGAGCAGGTTAGCGGTCGCGTGGTTGGCGAAGCTTCTGCGGAGGATTTTACTGGCCATTCCGGTAAGAGGTTGAATATGTGAATGTAGATGGAAATGCAGGGTGTTCATGAAGTGCTAATGGAAGGATTTCAAGGAATATGGTAGTTTAATTGCGTGAGGTCATGTCAATAAGAGATAAAGAATCTTGGTGAATTCCAGAGGTGTGTAATAATGGCTTCAAGCTAAGTGGGAGAGTTCCACTGCCTATGATTGGGTTGCATGGTTAACTACTTGCGAGGTTTCTGGTTATTAGCATATTGATGGGTTATTTCAGCTACGGGAAAAGGACATAAATGGTAATTTGAGCAAAGGGATTGTTAAAGGTGTGCTATGGTTGGCCGTATTGGCTCATGTTCAGACTTGGGGAAGGATTCAGGATTTATGCCTTGTATAGATGCGGGTTTCAAGGAAAGTGATTCTGCCGGGTGCTTCGTCGAGAGGGTATTCATGCGCTAGAAAATTCATGGAGTAGATTATATTCGAGGCCAAGTCAGAGCGGGTGGCTCTCAACAACGGTCCTGGTGGATTCAAAGGGGTAAACTGTGGTACCTAATGATTTCGAGCTTATAGGTACGGTTAAGGATCAAGCTTTGTAGCAGCTTATGAGAAGAGGCCTAGAATGTTCTATGATGTTTTGACTTGTAGTGCTGCATTTGGGAGGAAAATGAGAAAGGACATCAGATTCGTAGAGAGATTATCAGAATGGGTGTACCAGTTGAGGATACGAATGTGCGCACAAGGGAGGTATGAAATAGTTCTTGGAATTTGAGACAGCATGGTCTCGTGATTCAAGGTCACTTGGGATGAGTACGGATGGAGTGAGCTATGTGTTGAATGGTGTTATTATTATTTCAAAGGCAATCAAGGATAAATTGGGCGAAGATAGATTGGCTAGCCATAGTTGAATTGGCATATTGGTGGTAGAGATCCGTTCTTTCAGCGTGATCAAGTTATGCAAGTTATTTGTGATGGTACGTGTGAGGCTTGTCAGCCGCCGTAATTGATGTTATTCAGAAGTATTCTACTGTTATGACCTATTATGTGTAGGCGGATCCCGGAAGGGCTATGGTGGCTTAGACCACTACTTAGAGATTTGCATATTTTACAATTATGAGGATTCACCTGTGTGTTGCTATGGTTCTCCTGAAGTGAGTTAAGTGAAAGGTTTTTATATGAGGAAGTGTTAATCTATTAGTGGTTCCGGAGTTATGATGAAAATTGTGTTCTATCGTATATTGGCATGATGGGTGTAATGAGTGGTATGGAATTTGAATTGAGGATCAAGGTTTTAGTTCGGTATTGACAAGGATGCCACGAGTTCGGATGAGCAGGAAAGGAGTTTCGATGTTTAAAGTAAGTGGGTATTGCCTTCAGCGTCACCTGAGATCGGTGTTTTATGGAAAAAGGCTTTGCATCCTGGTCAAGGATTCTTGATCGTTTTTCAGTGTTAGTGCGGCCGGTGGTTTGGATGTACAGACCTGTTATCTGTCACGGAAGGTTGTGGGGGCGTGCCCCACGGGAAGGTTGTATAAGTGTGGCATGTAGTCACTTGATTGATTAAAGAGTTAAACCAAGTATGAAGATTATGGTGATGACGTTAAAATGAGAATTGATGCCTGGAGGGCACTCGGTCTATTGGGTTGTGGACTATGAAGGATTACTCCGGTTATGATGGTTGTTCTTGTGTGTTATAAGAAAAGGGGAGTTATTATGGACCTTTGAAAGGTTATTAGCTTAGTTCAGTGCGATCAGAATCAGCTTGAGGTCTGTGGATGGATTTAAATGTGAATATGGGCTCTATATTAGGCCAGATGTGTTCATTTTAGCAATGCACTCCTTATGGAAGAGTAGTCGGGGTGTTATTTCATCGTCAGCTATTTCATGTAATGATAAATTGCGTCGTGTAAGTTGTGAGATGGCTTGGTGAATTTCTTATGTGTTGAGGTTCCACGTACTGATGATGCTATATGAGCAGAATGGCTCTTGAGATTCAGATCATATATCGCACCTCAGTTGCGCTTGAGTTCGTAGCTTGTAGCGTTATATGTCTCCTCGGGGATGGTATTATGCACTTAGCATGCTTGTGACCGATATTCGGTATTTTTTTGTAATGAGCAATCTAGCTCGGTGTGTAACTCCTTTGTGAATTTTATGTATGGATCGGGTGGCACGCCGCCATGGGTATGTTGTTTGGATCGAGTTGCGCGCCGTAATAGTGTGATGTTGAGTACAAATTCCTATAACTATTTTTATGTGTTTTGTTTCCTATCTTTCTGAGGAAAACTCATATTAGTTGTGTGCCCGCATCGCATGTATGATTCGCGAACAGGGTGTTTGTTTAATATTGTTAACCGCATCGCATGTATGATTCGCAAGCGGGGTAATCGAATTTCTTTTTCAGAGTTCGTTTTTCTTTTGTATCGCGCTCAAATTGGTAGCCTATTAGCACATTGTGGCATCATATGATACTTTTGGTCATGTCTAGATGGCGTATTGCTTGAGCAGTTCGTACTGGGTGAGATGGGATTATCGGAACTAAGATCAGTGCAATCGGATTATATGAAGAATATTACAGAGCAAATACCATTATTTGGTTTAGAAGAAGGTAATGATTCTTGTCATGAGTATAGCCCTAATGATTTGTTGATTCAGCAGTTGGTTATGAATTTCTACACATCTCTTCCATCGTGGCAGTATTATAAGTGTTAGGGAAAGACCTATGTATGTCATAAGGTGCAATGGGAGCATCAGATTCGTGGAATTTTGACTATTATGCTCAGAGAATGTTATTGTGGTTCTGTGAATAAAGCGGTGCAAGGTGTGACTTCAGCAATGGTATGCAGTCATGTTCTGGTACATCGTGTGGTGATTGATACGGTGTTCGTATGTTGGAAACAGGCCTGGTAGAGAATTTCGGATGTTGGAATTGGGCTCTAAGGCTTATTTGCCTAAATGAAAAAGGGTATCTTCATATTGATCGAGCTAGGGTGCCCAGATGAGTTGTGGTAGCACGAGTAGGTGCTCGAGGTGTTAAACGGTGATTTCGGGCAACCCCAGCGTAGTTCTTAGCACTTTCGAGGACGAACGTATGTTTAAGTGGGAGAGAATGTAACGACTCGACCGGTCATTTTGAGCTCTAGTGCATCGTTCAGTAGTTTGAAGCCATGAGCAGCTTCACTTTAGGTATTATGACTTGTACTCATAGTTGGAATTGAATTTCGGGTAGTTCGAAGTTGATTTAGAAAGAGAATTCTCATTTCGGAAGCTTTAAGTTGAAAGAATTAACTAAAATTTGGATTTTTGAGTAAACGACCACGGAATCGGGATTCGAAGGTTCCAACAGGTTCTTATGATGATTTCGGACTTGGGCGTATGTCCGGATCAGGTTTTGGAAGACCCAGGAATGTTTCAGCACCTATTGTAGAAGTTAAAATTTTTGGAAGAATTTCATAAGTTTGGGTTGAAGTGCATTTCAGTGTTATCGATGTCCGTTTGGGATTCTGAGTCTGGGAGTAGCTCCGTATGGTGATTTTGGTGTTGGGAGCACGATCGAAAGTGAATTCGGAGGTCCGTGGGTCGTTTTGGAGTCATTTCGCTAAAGATAGAAATTGAAGGTTTTGACAAGTTTGACTGGAAGTGGACTTTTTGATATCAGGGTTGGAATCCAATTCCGGAAGTTGGAGTAGGTCTGTAATGTCAAATATGACTTGTGTGTAAAATTTGAGGTCAATCGGACGTGATTTGATAGGTTTCGTCATCGAATGTAGAAGTTTGAATTTCTAAAGTTCATTAAGCTTGGATTGGAGGTCGATTCATGATTTTACCGTTGTTTGATATGATTTGAGGACTCGAGCAAGTCCGTAATGTGTTTTGGGACTGGTTGGTATGATTGGTCGGGGCCTTGGGGGCCTCGGGTAGATTCCGGGTGGTTAACGGATCGAATTGGAACTTGGAGGAAGAGCTGAAGTTGTTGGTTGCTGGTGTAACCGCACCTGCGAGTCTTGGGCCGCAGGTGCGGAGCCGCAGAAGCGGCCCTTGCGTCGCAGAAGCGAAAAATGGCTACGCTTGGCTGGGGTCGCAAGTGCGACGAACCTTCCACAGAAGCTAGACCACAGATGCGGCCCTGGCTCCGCAGAAGAGGACTTGAGCGAGTTGGCTGAGACCGCATCTGTAGTAGAAATTTCCGCAGGTGCGGCTGGTGCACCGCAGGTGCGAACATGCTGGAGGCAGTGTGTTCTTTTAAAAATCGGGAGATGGTCATTTTTCTTCTATTTTCAGTTGGTGTGGACGATTTTAAGAGCTTCAAGTGAGGTTTTTCATCATCATCATCATAAATTGGTAGAAATTTGAGGGTTTGAGGAAAACCTTGAAAATTCGTATTTTTAGATTTTAACCGCGATTTTGGGTATGAAATTAGGAGAAAATCTTATATTTGAATTCGTGAGTTCATGGGTAAACTTTATCTTCGAAAAATTTCGGAATCCGGGCACGTGGGCCCGAGGGCAATTTTGTCAACTTTTCAATTGGGGTTAGGAATTGTTATAAATTGGATTGTAATGAGTAATTGAACATATATTAATGGATTTGCATAATTATTGGCTAGTTTTGGAGCATTGTGCATCGACTCGAGTTTTCGGAAGAGCGTGGAATGCCGGTTATGGATCTTGGAGCGAGGTGAGTCTTCTTGTAACCTTGTAAGAGGGAATTGTCCTCATAGGTGAAATAATTGGTTATGTGTTCCTATTTGTGGGGGATACGTATGCATGAGGTGACGAGAGTCCGTGCGTAGCTATAATATGTGTAAATTCGGGTAGTCTAGGACCCAAAAAATGCTATACTTGGAATATCTGGAATCTTATTGACAGTTGAATTGCTTAAATCCTATAGAATTGGTAAATAAATTTCTAAAAGGATTAAACTTCATTTTCTTAAATTGTTGAAAGAGAATTGGCTTTTATTTGGATAAATGTTCCCCGATAAATTCTTAATTGGCTGTTTGAACATGTATTTCTAGGTGTACCTGCATCGCATGTATGATTCGCGAGCAGGATGATTGTTTGTTTAAATTTGACCGTGCTGCATGTATGATTCGCGAGCGGGGTAATAGATGCATCTATGGTTTGCGCCGCTCGACCCTCGACAGTGCACATTTTACATTTATGTTGGATCGGGTCGTACTACCTCGACATGATTTGTGCATGCTTGTATTGCTTGCCTGGAGATTTATTGATATTGATATTTGCTCTCCCCGACTTGAGATAATTGTTAATGAATGGGTTATGAATTCAGAGACTTTTAAATAAAAAGGAACTTTTACCTGTTTCGTGACTTATTTGAATTTAATGTTCTTAATAAATCTGTGATTCATCACATTAATAATATTACTATTGGACCACTAGCAAGTGTCGAAGTCAACCTCTCGTCTCTACTTCTTCGAGATTAGACGGGATACTCATTGGGTACACGTTGTTTTTGTACTCATACTACACTTGCTATGCATTTTTTTGTTGCACATGTTCATATGTGGCTAGTGGCTTAGTGGCATAGAGGCATGGTTGATATGGAGACTTAGGTGAGGTGCATTTATCGAGACGAACCGCAGCCAGCAGAGTCCCCTTCAGAGTATTGTACTGTGTGTTTTTTTTTATTTCTGTCCACATTGTATTCGGGACATTTATCGTATTGTATTTCATTCCCTAGTACATGCTCATGCACTTGTGACACCGAGTTCTGGGATAATTATGGGGTATCTCGTATTAACTGCTTAATATTCATATTTGATTTGAAATGATTATCTTTTACTGGTAAAATTGAATGAAAATTATAGTTTTCAAAATTATTAAAGCAAGAATTTAATTAAGTATTTTGGTTGGCTTGCATGACAGTGGTGTCCGGCGCCATCACGACCCTTAGTAGAATTTGGGTCGTGACACACTACCTCACTCCACTCAACCAATCTCCTATACACCAGAATACACTGAGAAGGACCTACTCATCAAGAACATGGCCGAGGAGCTCAAGAAGCTGACAAGTCGAGTTCAGGGTGTTGAAGGAGGTAAAGGGATAGAAGGTCTGAACTACGAGGATTTATGCATACAACCAGATGTGGAACTGCCGGAGGGTTACAAACCTCCCAAGTTTGAAATGTTTGATGGAACAGGTGATCCCAAGATTCATTTGAGAACTTACTGTGACAAGCTCGTAGGGTCGGAAAATATGAAAGGATTCGAATGAAGCTTTTCAAGAGAAGTCTTATCGGGGATGCCCTGTCCTGGTACGTAAGCCAGAATCCTAAGAAATGGGCCAATTGGGTGAGCATGGTATCAGATTTATGGACCAATTTAGGTTTAATACAGAAAATGCACCAGATGTCTTCTATATCCAGAACTTAAAGAAGAAGCCAACTGAGACTTTCCGCGAGTATGCTACTCGGTGGAGTTCTGAAGCAGCCAAGGTCAGACCGGTATTAGACGAGGAACAGATGAACAAGTTCTTTGTCAGCGCATAGGACCCATAGTATTATGAAAGGCAAATGGTCATTGAGAATCACAAGTTCTCTGATATCATCAAACTCAGAGAAAGGATTGAAGAGGGTATAAAAAGTGGGATGGTGACAAATTTCGAGACATTGCAGGCCACGAACAAAGCATTACAATCAGGGGGCATATCAAAGAAGAAAAGAATTGGGGAAGTAATGGTGGCCCAAGGTCCAAAATCTCCACTCACATACCAAACACCTCCACCTACATACCAACCCTCACCTCCCAGATATTCCCACCCACCACCGCCTATCACACTTATAACACCCAGCCAGCCTACTATCATTTACCTCCAACTCGTCCAAATTATCAGAAACCCTGACCTAACTTTGATCGCAAACCACCTAGACAATACACTGCCATTGCTGAACCCATCGACCAGTTGTACGAAAGGTTAAGGGCTAGCAGTTATGTCAACCTTATTCTCGCTATGGCAATGGATAATTCATCTCAATGGGTCAACCCGAACAAAACCTGTGCATATCATTCTGGTATGAAGGGGCACACCATTGATGAGTGTCGAACATTGAAAGATAAGATTCAGATGTTGATTGATAACAAGGTCATACAGGCGAAGGTAGCTGCACCCAACGTCCACAGCAATCCTCTTCCAGATTATAGGGGCGTAGGGATCAATGAGATAGAAACTGATGAGGTGTGGGACCCGAAGGATCAATTGGGCTTATCAAAGAGGGAGACGATCCTAAAAAGCTCGTAGTCACTCTTAATCCTATGGTGGTCCATGTATAGCCGCCAGTCGAGGTGACCGCATCGGTTCCATTTGAGGTAGAAGTAACACCACCTACAGTCACACATGTTCCATTTGAGGTAGAAGTGGCCACACCTTTCATAGTGACAGTAGCAACCACACCTCCTTTAGAGTCCAATGCCATACCTTAGGATTACGTTGCCGAAGCTAGGCGAAAAGGAAAAGCAAAGATGGAAGAATCTAGTGCCGCACAGGGAATGAACAGAACTAGGAGGATCTATACACCCAAAAATTTGGGAGGATCAAAAAAGGAGGCTGCTACTAAATAACATGTCATTGAAACTGGACCAGACGATCTCTGGAGGAAAGTAAAGGCGAGGGAATACTCTGTCGTCGATCATTTAAACAAGATCCCCACCCAGATATCCATCCTGTCACTATTGCAAAATTCAGAGGCGCATAAGAATGCTATGATGAATGTGTTAAATGAAGCTTATGTGCCCAACAATATCACCAGCGGAGAAAAGGCAACATGGTAGGGAAAGTGCTGGAGAGTCATAAGATCACCTTCCACAAGGACGAATTACCACCTGAAGGGTTAAGTCACAACCGGGCACTACATATCACAGTACAGTTCGAAGACAAATTCATTGCCAGGGTCCTAATAGATAGGGGTTCAAGCCTCAACATTTGTCCATTGACTACTCTGAAAATAGTGGGCAAAGATTTCCACGAGATAGGGGCAGGAAGTATGAACGTGAAAGCCTTTGATGGGTCTCAAAGGGCCACGATTTGTGAGATTAACCTTTGCCCGCAGATGGGACCAACTTGGTTCGATGTTGAGTTCCAAGTACTAGACATATCAGCTACGTACAATCTCCTATTGGGTCGACCTTGGATACATTCCACTGGGGTCGTGGCTTCCACGCTACACTAGGCCATGAAGTTCGAATGGTATCATCAAGAGGTGATCATTCACGGAGATAGAAGTAATCCTATTTACACCAGTCAAACTATCCCAGTTATCGAGAATAGAAGAAGGTTGGGTGGAGAAACATATCACCACATTGGACATGTCAACGCAATTGATAAGGACAAGTGGTGGAGAAACAAAATAGAAAGCATACTAGCATGGTCTGGGTATGAACCCGGCAAAGGGCTTGGGAAAGATCTCCAGGACATTACCAAACCGATACAGTTGAAATGCCACAGCACAACTTTCGGGCTGGGATATCCATACATCTGGAAAGAGTATGATGATTGGTCGCCTCCATGGTATGGTCTTTATTACCCTCTCGAGCAGCCGGTACCACACCTGAGTCAGATTTTTCACTAGGACGATACGATATAGGGATATGCAGAGGAAGAAGCTTTGGCCGGGTTGAGGAACCTATTCCTGGACGACGAGAATATGGATTGCAATGTGATAATTGAGGAGGAGGAGGAAGAAGGCCTCACCATTCAGACTGTGGAGAATGGAGTTGTTCTTAGGAATTGGACTGCCACACCATCCCAGGCCTGCCGAGTCCCTAGGTAGCTTGGCATTTAGCCTGATTTATTTTTTTATAGCCATGCTAGGCATTTCATATGTTTTCAGTAATTTTGTTTTAAAGACACATTTTGTTTCAAAATAATTGCTCGAGTCACCAATTGTACTTATTTTGGATATTTTCAAACTTAATCAATGCATTGCTATTTATTATTCATTATTATCTTCATATTTTCTTTCTACAACATTATTATTACTTTTCCTGATGAACCGATGACTGTGACATGTAATGAGACAACGCAACATAAGGATAATGACTCAGAAGAAGAAGATAAAATACCTGAGGAAGTTGTCAGAGAGGTTGAGAACTTTGAGAATAAACCTAAGTCCAACCTGGACGAAACCAAAGCAATTAATTTGGAAGACGCTGAAACCGTCAAGGAGACTCGCATAAGCATTCACTTATCACCGTCAGAGAAGGAAGAATACACTTAATTCTTGAAAGTGTATGAGGACATTTTCGCATGGTCATATTTGGCGAGAGGAGAATATCCAGAGCAGGAAAACCATACTCAGAAATGCACTATGCGGAGGCTATCCAATCACTTCTTCCAAAGCGGAGGGACCCTGCATACAAGAACTCTTGATCTGGGGTTGTTAAGGTGTGTTGACGCAAAGGAAGCTTCTAGATTGCTCGAGGAGATACATGGCGGAACTTGTGGACCACATATGAATGGTTTTGTTCTAGCCAAGAAAATACTCAGAGCTGTGGATGACCATGGAAACAGATTGCATCTGGTACGTTCAGAAATGCCACCAGTGCCAGGTGCATGCAGACATGATAAAGGTACCACCAAATGAGCTCAATGCAACAAGCACACCTTGGCCTTTTGCTGCTTAGGGAATGGATGTCATCGGTCCAATTGAGCCTACCGCTTCAAACGGGCACCAGTTCATTTTATTGTCTATTAACTACTTCACAAAATGGGTAGAGGTTGTATCCTTCAAAGCTGTAACCAAGAAAGTCGTCACAGATTTCGTCAACGATCATATTGTTTGCCGATTTAGGGTTCCCAGGTCCATTAACACTGATAATACCGCCAATCTCAACAGTGATTTGATGAAATTCATATGTTAAACCTTCAAAATCAAGCACAAGAACTCTACAGTATACAGGCGTCAAATGAATTGAGCTGTGGAAGCTGCCAATAAGAACATCAAGAAAATACTAAGGAAGATGGTAGAAAATCACAAACAATGGCACAAGAAGTTACCCTTTGCCCTATAGGGGTACCGCACTACGGCCCGCACATCAACTGTGGCAACCCCCTATTTACTGGTTTATGGTATCGAAGTTGTCATTCCAGCCGAGGTAAAAATTCCCTCTTTAAGGATTATACAGAAAGACGAACTCA
The DNA here is from genome assembly GCF_000715075.1 of Nicotiana tabacum. Lineage (NCBI taxonomy): Eukaryota > Viridiplantae > Streptophyta > Magnoliopsida > Solanales > Solanaceae > Nicotiana > Nicotiana tabacum. The sequence continues at coordinate 136,412,578 of NC_134095.1, forward strand.
GTGATGCAGAATTGACAAGGAGCCGCTATGAGCAACTGACCCTTATAGATGGAAAATGAATGAACGCAGTATGTCACGGTCAGCTTTATCAAAACAGAATTTCCAGAGCTTTCAACAAAAAGGTCAAACCAAGACAATTCGCACCGGGACAGTTGGTATTAAAAAAGATCTTCCTGCATCAAGATGAAGCCAAAAAGAAATTCTCTCCCAACTAGCAAGGTCCTTACATGGTTCAACGGGTGCTAATAGGAGGAGCACTCATACTTGCAGAAATGGACGGAGAAGTCTGGTCAAAACCAATCAATTCAAACGCAGTCAAGAGATACTATGTTTAGATTGTTTGCATTTCTTCACCTGATGTAACTGAACTACACTTGACCTAATTCCCGTTTAAGAGGGGATACGTAGGCAGCCATGTGGGTTCGGTTATATCTTAATAAAATCTTAATTTTCCCTCATAACCAGAAATTATGGCAGAATTTTGAGGAGGACCCTCAAAATTCCGAAACAAGTCCAGCCGACTCCATCATATGCCAGGAAGTCAAAAATCGGTAAAGCAACTAGGGCAGAATTTTGAGAAGTATTCTCAAAATTCCGGAGCAGGTCTAACAAACTTCGCTGCACGCGGAACGACCAAAAGATCACACTGGGGCAGAATTTTGAGGAGGACCCTCAAAATTCTATCGCAAGGAAGCTGCAATGTCTCTAAAAAATGTTACAGTCATTAGTTCATCTAATTTACTTGATATTACATATCACTATGTTTTCTAAAATAACTCTATTTTATCAATAAGTGCATATTTTCGAAAATTTATTTCTATGGCCGCCAGGTGTTACTCAGGGTAACTCGAACAAGGCCTTCAGAACAGAGCAAAGCAAAGCAAGCAGACAAAGGCATGAACCAACCTTCCCCCCTAAAACTCACAATGTTTCTTTGGACGCAAGCACAGTGAACATGACAGGAGTATTCGCAAATATACATATCAAAGTCACTATCCTCATAACAATCAGGCCACGAGAGGCAAATATACCTCCAGCTAAGAAATATTCTACTCGTATTGGTTACTTGTTCGCTACATAAGGCTAAGCATGACCTTCTCCTTGGATGAGACTAAGCCTTGTCTCAAATCTTACACGAGGCTAAGCCATGCCTCCCTATTTGCATAAGGCTAAGCATTGCCTTCTCTTTGCATGAGACTAAACCTTGTCTCAAAATCTTGCATGAGGCTAAGCCCTGCCTCCCTATTTGTATAAGGCTAAGCACCTCCTTCTTCTTGCATGAGACTAAGCCATGTCTCAAATCTTGCATGAGGCTAAGCTCCACCTCCTTATTTGCATAAGGCTAAGCATTGCCTTCTCTTTGCATGAGACTAAGCCATGTCTCAAACCTTGCATGAGGCTAAGCTCTACCTCCACATTTGCATAAGGCTAAGCACTGCCTCCTCTTTGCATGAGACTAAGCCTTATCTCGAACCTTGCATGAGGCTAAGCCCTACCTCGGTATTTTCATAAGGCAAAGCACTACCTTCTCGTGAGACTAAGAATTGTCTCCTTCTGCATAAGTGTTGCTCCACTTTCAATTTGCATTATCTTCTTCTCTCGTGACTAAGCTCTGCCCCAAACTCTGCACGCGACTAAGCATTTTCTTGTTATTACCTTTGGTATCATGTCTCTGCACTTCATGGGCTGATGTATAGCCAACTTGTCCAAAGGTGTCATAGTTCCAAGGCATCATCCTCATAGCATGAAGACACCATGCCATGGCCTAATGATCTCTAAATACTGCGCACCATTATTCAAAGGTGTCATGGTTCAGAAGCACCATTCTCACGGCCCGAGAATATAATTTCATGGCCTATGAATCTCTTATCTCATGATTCATGGCCCCAGACATCATGGTCTAAGGATGTCATCTTCACTATCCAAAGACAATCTTTCATGGTGCAAAGGGAACTTACACCATGTAAAATTCTCTCAATACTCTATATACTCGCATGCATTGTGTTTTAAGTTTTGCAGGTAATTCAGGAAGTAGCTATTCTTCAAACAGGAGCAACCTTCGCTCCGGTTTCCATTTGCGCCTTACCATTATTTCAAACGTAATCGACCCCCATCAATTACCCACCTTTACTCTATGACCATTCAGATATCTGCCCTATGATACATCCATTACAGACTCGTACTCATAACTCAAAATAAACCCATTTGATACTATCCTCCCCAAAGAAGGAGACTTTCCGATAACAACTCCATCGACTTCATTCACCGTTGGGTCCAGAACTACACACGGCCTGATTCCTATAAATTAGGGATATGTAGGCAGCTCAGAGACTAGGTTTCGGCCTCTATTTTCAAAACATCTCATTCGATCAAAATCGATCATCATTTCTTTACCCGAAAACTCTTTCATCCTTCCCTGGTAAAGAGGGGCAGCTGTTGATACCCAATTTTTCCCTCATATATTTTTAAATATGCATACATACTTTTAAAATATTGTACATGCATTTACAAACTTGCACAAGTATTTTTACAATTTTTCTATAATTTTTAAAGGCCTTAAATCAATTTATTTCTGTATTTTTAATTATATAAATATTCAATAATTATCTCTCATATTACTATATGATGATTTAATTATCTAAATTCATTATTTATGCCCATATAATTTTCAAATATTTTAATTATATTTTTATAATTACATTTGTATTTTTAAGACTATAATTGCATATTTTGCGCCCATATATATGCATAATTACCTTATCTATATAGAAAATGACTTTTTATATTTTTATAATGTTAAGTAATTGTATTAAATCTTATTCATGCACAAATCATATTTTTATCATTTATAAATTATTTTATAAAATTATTTTTATTAAATTAAATGGGTATTTAAAACATAGCTCCTTTTCTTAATTAAATTCCCTAACCTAACCTAACCTAACCCAAATACCCATTCAACCCGACCCAGAACCCCATCTGATCGTGACTGTCGATCTTTGAGATCAACGGTCCACGTTATTTCTTACCTTTTAAATCCAACAACCCCCAAAAACCCTACCCATTTCTCAAAATGCGCCACCTCTGAATCCTCTTCTTATCTCTTCTCTCTCAGACGCTCTCAAACCCTAGAGCGTCATCATTCAAAACCCCCTCCAAATCCCTTCGATTCCCATCTAGATATGGAATCATTTGGTGATTTACCGTCTTATCCGACCCCCTACCTCTACTGATTGTTCGATTTTCATGTTACTTAATGGGATCTCAAGGGATTCGAACCAGATTTGGTTCAAATCTCTCATCTTTTCGATTAATCCGCCTATATTCAACCCTATATTTGTGAGTACTATCATTTTCGTGTTCTCATGACTTCAAATCTCTAGTTCAAACTAGATTTTCTACCTCTGTTCATAAACCTAGCTATTTTTGTTAAATCCGTTTAGATCTCTTTAGATCTTAGACGGTTTTGAGTTTGTTTTGTATTTTTCCTTAAGATTGTTCTGCTTTTACTATTATTGTTAACCGATTTTATTTTACCCTAGGGTTTTGATCTCTAACGAGCTTTCTGTAAAAATGCTTAGACGTTTAAATGCTTTCAATTATGGTTTTTTCTTTACTATTTCGATCGATCCTTTTTAAGTTTCATCTCTATGTCCTTGACATATCCTAGGGTTTTGATTCTCTGACTATTTATCTTGTTGTCTTTTGCATGTTACCTTTAACTCTGTCAATTAAGTTGTTAATTGATTTGCTTTCTTAAATTAGGGTTTGAATTCAGTACCCATATTTCCTTATTTAAGTTTTACTTGGTCTTACCCTATTTATGTATCCGTATTATTGGCTTGATTATGTGTCTTGATTCTTAATTGATTCCAGAAACTGTTTCTTATCTTATTAACCTTGTTCTTAATTACGAATTGATTCTGTGTGAGATCTTTCCTCAAATTAAGTGGTACTTATTTGATTATATCCTCTTAATTGATTCTTGACTGATTGCTAATTGATTTTTCATACCTTATGTATGTGTGATTGATTCATTACCTTATGTGACCTACCATATTGCATGATATAAGAACCCTTCTTGTTCTGATTGTCAACATAGACTCAGACACTTACACGAACACACTCAAAAAGAAACACACACACAAAAAAAAAATCTTGCTCACATTTAAACATTCCTGTTACTTGTGTTTGCTATATTGTCTAGCCGGCTGAAAGCCAAAGCTAGACTATTGGATTCTACATACTTTCAACTTCCTATTTGCTATTTCTTAACTGGTATGTCTCCACTTCTTCCATCACTCAATATGTTATGTAATTAGACCTATGTGTTTCATGCTTATTGATCTTAATCAGCATGTCTACTTCTATGTAATTAGACCTATGTGTTTCATATTCATTACTCTTAATCAGCATGCCTACTTCCATGAAAATAGACCTATGTGCTTCTTGTTTTCAGCATGTTCGTTAGACCTATGTCTATTTGTTTCTCAACTAGCATGATTTCTATCCTGTTTTAAGTGTTCACCCCTAACAAGTTCCTGAATAATTCATGATTTTCTATGCTTCTAACTTTTGCTACCTTTCTGTATGACTGCCTGATTAGGACCCTGATCCCAACATGCTATTCTTTAATACATGTCCATAGGATAACCCAGTGATAACTAGTGAACTAAATCAATCCCCAGGCAATACGGAACCTTGATTGAACTGGATGTGACTCTGCTCTGCTATGTTGTTGATTGATATCTGAGCTCAATCTGGTAATGTAATTTTGTTGCAATGTTGATCTTGTGATCTGTTTCTATGCACTTCTGAAATCCAAACTATTTTTTTTTCTAAAAAACTATCTCCTACTTTTATACGCTATTTTCAACTCCTACTCTTAGTTAACTAGGGTCTTGCTACCCCAAATGTGAGTACTGCTTAGGGTCCATGAGACTCCTCTGAACTCTGACATATTGGGGTTAGTTTCCAATCCTTTAAGAACTGCTTCTGAACATTTGTTCTCTAGTGTGAGTACTTCCCTGGGTTCTCGAAGCCCTTGGGAACTCCGACACACTAGAGATTTGGGTTCTTTGTGCTTTGCCAATGGTTACTATGTATCTCTGAGATTTAGAGTTGTTATGGTTTGAAGGCCTAGGTTATCTAGATGCATTGGGCCTGCTGCAGGCCTCCTATAGTTGTATACCTTGTAACTTATTCATTTGTCTATGGTATGTAATAATTATTTGTAATAACGATGGGGCAATAGTGGATTGGGGAAAACTAGACCTAGTTTAATGTTTGCATGAGAATGGAGTAAAAAACCTGCTTTAGGTGCCTGTTTCTTTCAAATATTTTCACCAATATATGTTAGATATCCTGCCTATAGGTTGTTTACTTGTTCAGTTATATTTTATTACTGCATGCAGTAGATAACATGCCTATAGGTATTTGTTTTAATACATTCTATTACTGTGCGCGGTAGATAACATGCCTATAGGATTAATTTGTTCAACATGTTCTAATCCACTTTTAGATGTCATGCCTATAGGATCAAAATAGTTATGAATATCCAGTCAAGATTCACTACTACATCTAAATCATGCCCACAAAGTTTCAAAATTAGTTTTGCATTTTTAAAATCATGCCAATAAAGTTTTAAATCACTTCTGCATCCAGATGTCATATCTATAGGAAATTTCAGAAGATAGATACCATGTCTATAGGAAACTTCAGAATCATTTTTGCATTTAGATACCATGTCAATAGGAAACTTCAGAATCATTTCTGCATTTAGATATCATGCCTATAAGGTCTTAAGATCAGTTCTTCTACACTTAGATATCATGCTTGTAGGGTCTAAAATATAAAATTAGCCTGCTAAAACCAGTAACTATTTACAGCTCAGATACCCGGTTGATAAAATTCTACCCGGCTATCACTTAGGCAATCTTGTAGGTTAATTGGATTCTGGGTTTAAAACTGCTATTTTCCTGCTGCTTGAAACCTGCCCAGATTTAGGAAGTAATAAAATCAGTAGGCAAACTGATTAGGTATTTACTTCCCCATGTTAATGAAACTGTCGCATATTTTGTATTCATCTAGATATCCTGCTATAGGACTTTAAATCGCTTAAAACTGTTTGTTTGAGGTGTGAAATTATTTGCTTATTTGTAGAGGTAAATATGAGCCCTTGAGTGATATTTTATGTGACAGTCCTACATGTTTTGTTTGACACCTAGTTTTCTCCTTTTAAACCCCACAGGTGAGTCTAGAACCACCTTAAATAGAGGTCCTGAACACCTCCAGGGCCACAGGTAAGGGACGGGTAATGCACGCATAAAGCACGTACTGGACGCTATTAGAACGCTTAGGTAACAATGATTAAAGGGGGGTAATTAGGTAGTAAAGGATATGATGACTTGTGCGCTAATGCTACGGGTAACACCTCTATTTGAGGAAAGTTTACCGAGTATTGCACAAAAGTGATCCTATAGGCTAATAAACCTAGGACCCCATTTATTCCCGTTTAAATAATCTCTATATTTGTTTAAATTGCTTATGACTAATTCACTTAAATTGAGTTTGGCCAGGACCCACCGTTGTGGACCTCGAGGGGTGCTTAACACCTTTCCCTCAAGGTTATTTCGAGCTCTTACCCAATCTCTAGTAATGTAAACTGGTTTATGAGTTATTTGCTTTAGGTGTACTAACACACTTTAAATCCATTAGGTGGCGACTCTTCAAATTTCGCACCCTTTCCCAAAAGAAAATGAGTTGTCCCAAAAAATATCGAAACCCGGACTCCGCGAGAAAAAAGGGGGCGCGATAGGGAGGGTACATGCTAAAGGGGATACATGATACGAGAAATACAACAGAAATGATAAGCAGAAGTCCAGAACAGTCAATATGTTTTTAACCAGTAAAAACAATTAAGCACAATGAAGAAAATTGTACGGCATCACCCTCGTGCTTTTACTCTCAATCTCACAATGAAACAATGATATTGCATGGCATCACCCTTTGTTCTTTTACTCTCACTTTCAATATAAATCAATAGAAACGGCACGGCATCACCCTTCGTGCATTAACTCTCATAACATGGCATGACATCACTCTTCGTGCATTAACACTTACAATATGGCACGGTATCACCCTTCGTGCATTAATATTCACAATATGGCACGGCATCACCATTTGTGCATTAACACTCTCCCTTACCATATAACAATGAAAAAGTAACAACAGAGAGATAAATAATAAGAACAAGCCTTACTTCAACAATGACTCCACCATATCAATCTCAACTTCAGAAACAATACTCAATTATCACAAAAGCCCATAAATACGGTAAGAACAATTAATTTAACAAGTAACTAGTCTAAGCATGGATAACATGATCAAAGTAAGCAATAATTACAAGGAACAAGTCTCACCCACATGCTTTAACCCGACAACAATGCATAAGTACTTATCACCTCACATGTACGTTGTACCCACCATCTAACCATGTAGCAAATAGACAAATAAGTCCTAATCCTTCAAGTCAAGGTTGACCACGACACTTACCTCGCTCTAAGGATCAATTTAAAGCTCAATCATAACTTTGTCTTTCAAACAAGCCTCCGAACCAATAGAATCTATTAAATTACCAACCAAATGATTCAAATTAAGCCTCAGGAACTACCAACAATTGCAAAGGATTCAATTTAGGTCGTTGAAAAAGTCAACAAAATTCAACTCCCAGGCTCGCTTGGTCCAAACATGAAATTCGAACCAAAATACGATTATCGATTCACCCTCGAGCCTGGTTATGTAATTTATTTTGGAATCCGACCTCAATTTGAGGTCTATCTAATTTTACAAAAAATACATAATTCTACCCAAACCCCAAGTTTCCACCATGAAAACACTAGATTTTAGGTTGAAATCTTACGAAATGTAATGAAAGATTGAAAGAAAGCAGGTTAGAATCATTTGCCAATGATTTGGGAAAGAAGAGTTCTTTGAAAAATCGCCTCTAGGGTTTTCTAGTTTTGAAAATTTGAAGAATGAACAAAAATCTCGTTTCTCAGCTATTTGATCAGTCGTAGATGTCGCATTCGCAAGATTTGCAAACCCTGCAAATGCGAAGAAACAATCGCAATTGCGAAGTCATCCCATTTATGCTGTCATCACATTTGCGGTGATTTGTTCGCAAATGCGAACATTGATCTTCTGCAATTGCGACCAAATTTACCGCAAATGTGATCAAGCCTGACCCAATCCCACTTTGTAAATGCGAACTAGAGGTGCCCCAGCTACTCTTCGCAAATGCGAGGAGTTGCTCGCAAATGCGAACTAGAGGTGCCCCAGCTACTCTTCGCAAATGCGAGGAGTTGCTCGCAAATGCGAACCTAACAGAGGCCTGCACCAGAACTGAAACACCGGCAATGTTTCTAAGTCCAAATTCACTTTGTAGCCTATCCGAAACTCACCCGAGCCCTAGGGGCTCTAAACCAACTATGCACACTAGTCTAAACATATCATATGAACTTGCCCGCGCGACCAAATCGCCAAAATAACACCTAGAACTACGAATTGAGCATCAATTCAAAGGAAATTTTCAAGAAAACTCATGAACTTCTATTTTCACAACTGGAAGTCCGAATCACGTCAAACCAACTCTGTTTCTCACCAAATTTGAAAGACAAGTCATACATATAGTAATGGACCTATATTGGGTTTCGGAACTAAAATACGGACCCGATATCAATAAAATCAAACATTGGTAAAACTTTCAAAGTCATTAAGCTTTTAAACTTTCAAGTTTCAACAAAGTGCGATAACTCGGGTTAGGGACTTCCGAACTCGATTTCGAGCATATGCCCAAGTCCCAAATCACGATACGGACCCACCGGGACCGTCAAAATGTTGACCGAAGTCAACTCAAATGGATTTTAAGGCAAAAATTTCATATCTTCTCAGTTTTTAACATAAAAGTTTTCTGGAAAAATACCCGAATTGTGCATGCAAATCGAGAAGGGCTAAGATAAGGTATTTAAGACTTCAAAATATAAAATTAAGTTTTAAAACATAAGATGACCTATCGGGTCATCACACTTTAATCCTACATTAAACCAAAAATAGGAAGCGAAGCTTTTCCCGGGATAAACTAATTGGCAAAATGTTCACAATTCTAATTGCTGTTAACTGGGCCTTTCTCCTTCCCTCATTAACTCTTTAACTCTCCCTCCCCCCCTCCCCCCTCCTCCCAACCAAAAAAAAAATAGCAAGCCATTGATCCTTGCGTTTCATGTTATGTGTTATTTATCTAATTGCACTTGGAGTTTACAAAAAGTGAAAGGCATTTAACATATACTAAGCTACCAATATATAACATACCAAAGGTACTTCTAGTGACTAAGAAGATATGATGAAATATTTATTAAAGAGTGTTCAAATAAAAGACGTGTTAATTTTTCTAGAACGGATCAAAATGTAAATGTACAACATAAACAAAAGACTAATTAACTTAAATAGCCATCACCCAAATACTTATATATTAAAAATAGTCGACAAATATTTAATATCTAATCAATATTATATATGTTATGTGTATAACCATGAATTCAACTTTTCTATACCTAAAAGCACATAAGTGAGCATTTCTTAACCCCTCCAAAATTTTCCTTTTTTCATTTCCCAAGCATGAAAGCATTTTCAAACATGCCAACTGCAAATAGCTAGTGAGTTTCTTGATGTAATTATTTTCTTCAACTGGCTTGGAACTGAAAGTCGAAATTCCTCTGGTTGACTAATTAATTTTTATAAATAAAATGTAGGTTTTTGAAAACGAAACTGCTAAGTGGCAATTTAAATTAGAGATAGACCAACCGAACTACTTTTGAGGTTCGAAATCTCGGTTCCTACAATTGAATTTCAGCTAATTTCACATATTGCATTGCACTATTTTCTTGATGCCTATATTTACAGATTCACACTAATAATTGGCTATCCAACTACTCTATATATAAAATTAAGTAAAAGTCTTTTTTTGTTATGAATAGTTTGTACATTGGATACTACTTTGGATACTACATTGGATGCCCATGTTGTGAATAACTTAAAGATTAAATTTCCTACTTTATGTCCATCATCTTTACTTTTTATGCCTATAAAAGGCCATGTAATTGCAATGAAAAAATACACCAAAGTGAAAGAAGAAAACACTTCTCCCTTCTTTCTATCTCTTCTTATTTACATTTTACTGAATTACTTTTATTTTATAACACGTTATCAGCACGAAGCTCTAATTTTATTCTTAACTCCCGCTAAGTTGAGCCATATTTTATTAAGGTATGTATCATTATAATCATCTTATTTATGGCAGTACATATCATATGCTCACTGTTTGCAGATTACTTGTGCGCTTGGGCATCTTAAATAGTTTAAGTACATTGCAGTGATTAAATAACTACTTCCTTCCGTGCTCGACTCTTAGAGAACCTCAAAGTCATAAAACTAGCTATGCACTAATGTCATGGACTCCCTGGATCAAAACATATCTTTAAGGCATTTTGAAGAACTGTGAGAAATAAATTGACAAGCAATAATTTTTTAATTACTTTATATTTATTGGAACATATAAATAATGTTAGTCACGTTCAATTCTATTAACACATATATATCAATAATATAAAGTGAAATGAAACAAGTATGTAATTTCTACTTTATGGCAAGAATAAAATGAAATAGTAGAATGTTAACATGATATAGCTCTATTTTCATTTCTTTTACCTTAATCGTTTTGTTTTCATTAATTGTTTATTATTATAATTATTTCTCTAACTTATTCATCTTTTATGATAGTTTTCACTATGTCAAATTTATCAAAACTTAAATTTGTGGCACTTGACATCACCGGAAGGAACTATTTATCATGGATTCTTGATGCTGAAATTCACCTTGATGCTAAAGGTCTTGGAAATACTATTATACAAGGAAATGAAGCATCAAATCAGGATAAAGCGAAGGCCATGATTTTCCTTCGTCATCATCTACATGAAGGGTTAAAAACTGAATATTTAACCGTAAAAGATCCACTTGAATTATGGATTAATTTGAAGGATCGATATGACCACCTAAAACTTACGGTATTACCGAAAGCTCGGTATGAATGGATACATTTAAGGTTGCAAGACTTTAAAACCGTAAGTGAGTATAATTCTTCTATCTTTAAAGTAAGTTCTCTATTAAAATTATGTGGAGACACTATCACAGATGAGGACTTATTGGAAAAAATATTTTCTACTTTTCACGCTTCAAATGTGGTGCTACAACAATAATACTGTGAAAAGGGTTTTAAGAAATATTCTGAGTTAATCACATGCCTACTTGTGGCCGAGCATAATAATACTCTATTAATGAAAAATCATAAAGCTCGTCCCATTGGGTCAGCTCCATTTCCGGAAGTGAATGTTGTAGCAACATATGATAAGTTTGAAAGAAAATAAAATAATTACCGTGGTCGTGGACATGGTCATAAACGTGGACGTGGCAGGGGGCGAAATAATTATCGTCATTATGGTGGAAATAAATTGGAGAACAATAAGGGTTCTCAAATTAATCATTCAAAAGGTAAAGCTAGTATGTGTCACCGATGTGGTATGAGAGGTCATTGGGCACGCATTTGTCGTACGCCAGAACATTTTGTCAAACTTTATCAAGCCTCCCTCAAGAAAAAAGAAAATAATGTGGAGGCACACTTGACCTTTCAAAATAATGATGATGAAGCAGGTCCCTCAAATAAATATGATTCTAAGGCACATCTTGCATATAAAGATGATGATTTTGAAGTCCTAACAAATATTACTCATTTAGAAGTTGGAGACTTCTTTGAGGATATTGACTGAAGAATTAATCTTCTTACTAGGGAATGAAGCTATAAAAGTTGTTATTTTTATGTTTGCAACTAGTTTATTTTTCTTGAGTGTATTTTCCTAATGCATCATGTGTTGCTAGTTTCTACATTCCTAATGTATTTCTTAATGTTTTTTTTCCGCTTGTCTTTCATATTTCTTATGATGTATTATTTGTTTTTTTTATGAAGAATATGAAAATTTCCCAGTCTTCAATTGGACTCAAGATTAATAAAGATGATATATGTCTTCTGGATAGTGCTACAACACACACTATTTTAAAAGATAAGAGATATTTCTCTTATTTGGTAATGAAAGAAGCGAATGTTAATACAATATCTGGTAGTACAAGATTAATTGAAGGTTCTGGAAGAGCCAATTTATTACTACCAGGAGGAACAAATTTGGCTATTGATGAAGCACTATATTGTAGTAAATCTCAAAGAAACTTATTAAGTTTCAAAGATATTCGCCAAAATGGCTATCATATTGAGACTACAAATGATGAAAAGATTGAATATCTTTATATTACTACAATAATGTCCGGTAAGAAATATGTGCTTGAAATGTTACTTGCTCTTTCCTCCAGCTTATACTACACAAGTATTAGCAGGATTGAAACACATGCCATAGTAAACGAGAAGTTTACTAATCAAGATAATTTTATTATTTGGCATGACCGGTTGGGCCATCCTGGTTCTAATATGATGCGTAAAATAATTGAGAATTCACATGGACATGCAATGAAGAATCATAAGATTCTTCAATTTAAGGAATTCTCTTGTGCTGCATGTTCTCAAGGAAAATTAATTATTAGACCATCAACTATTAAAGTTAGGATGGAATCCCCTACATTTCTGGAACGTATACATGGTGATATATGTGGGCTCATTCACCCTCCATGTGGACCATTCAAATATTATATGGTTTTGGTAGATGCATCTACAAGATGGTCACATGTGTGCTTACTATCAACTCGCAATATGGTATTTGCGAGATTGTTGGCTCAAATAATAAAGCTAAGAGCACAATTTCCAGATTATGCAATTAAGACAATTCGTCTTGATAATGCTGGTGAGTTTACATCCCAAGCCTTTAATGATTATTGTATTTAAACTGAGATAACAATTGAGCATCCGGTTGCTCATGTTCATACACAAAATGGTCTAGCAGAATCATTGATCAAACGCCTCCAATTAATTGCTAGACCAATGCTTATAAGAACAAAACTTCTCATTTCAGTATGGGGTCATGCTATTTTGCACACAGCAGCACTTGTGCGGATAAGGCCCACAAGTTATCATAAAGTCTCCCCATTGCAATTGGCTTTTGGTCAGGAGCCAAATATTTCCCATCTTAGGATCTTTGGTTGTGCGATATATGTTCCAATTGCTCCACCACAACGCAAAAAGATGGGTCCTCAAAGAAGGTTGGGGATATATGTTGGATATGAATCTCCTTCTATTATAAAATATCTAGAGCCGATGACTGGAGATTTATTTACGGCAAGATTTTCTGATTGCCATTTTGATGAATCAGTATATCCAACACTAGGGGAGAAAATAAGCAGCTAAAAAAGAAGATAGATTGGAATGAATTATCACTGTCTCATTTAGATCCTCTAACAAATCAATGTGAACAAGAGATTCAAAAGATTATTCATTTACAAAATATTGCAAATCAATTGCCAGATGCATTCACTGACCTACCAAGGGTGACTAAGTCACATATTCCAGCTGCTAATGCTCCAATTCGAGTTGATATCCCGGCATGACAATTAATTAAAGCAAATGAGTCTAAGTCATGCTTGAAACGTGGTAGACCAATTGGTTCTAAAGATAAAAATCCTCGAAGAAGAAAAGGAGCAAGTGATCAAAGTGAACATAACACAGAGGTAGTGGCTCAAGAAGAGCCCCAAGACGTAACAAATGATAAGACCTTAGGAGAGGTCCAGGTACCTGAAAATAATGAAAATGAAGAGATATCAATAAGTTATGTCTCAACCGGGAAAAGATGGAACCGAAATAATATTGTTATCGATAACATTTTTGCTTATAATGTTGTTGTTGAAATAATGCTACAAGATGAGGATCTTGAACTAAAATCTGTCAATGAATGTAGACAAAGAAATTATTGGCCAAAATGGAAAGACGCTATCCAGGCAGAGTTAACTTCACTTGGAAAACGTGAAGTCTTCGGACCCATAGTTCGAACACCTGAAGGCATAAAGCCAGTAGGGTATAAATGGATTTTTGTGCAAAAACGAAATGATAAAAATGAAGTCGTTAGATATAAAGCGCGACTTGTGGCACAAGGGTTTTCCCAAAGGCCTGGAATTGATTATATGGAGACATATTCTCCTGTATTGGATGCTATCACTTTCAAGTATCTCATAAATATGGCAGTGCAAGAAAAACTTGATATGCATCTAATGGATGTTGTTACAGCCTATTTGTATGAATCATTAGACAACGAAATTTTTATGAAAGTACCTAAGGGATTTAAAGTGCCAGAAGCATATAAAAGTTTTCGAGAAACTTGCTCAATAAAGCTTCAGAAATCTTTATACGGATTGAAACAATCAGGTCGTATGTGGTACAATCGCCTGAGTGAATACCTGTTGAAAGAAGGGTACAAGAATGATCCAATTTGTCCTTGTGTCTTTATAAAAAGGTCTGGATCTGAATTTGTTATAATCGTTGTGTATGTTGATGATTTAAATATCATTGGAACTCCTGGGGAGCTTCCAAAAGCAGTATATTGTTTGAAGAAAGAATTTGAAATGAAAGATCTTGGAAAGACAAATTTTGTCTTGGTCTACAAATTGAGTATATGAAAGATGGAATATTTGTCCATCAATCAACATACACCGAAAAGATTTTAAAGCGATTCTATATGGATAAAGCACATCCATTGAGTACCCCGATGGTTGTGAGATCACTTGATATAAAGAAAGATTCATTCCGACCTCATGAAAATGATGAAGAGCTTTTTGGTGCCGAAGTATCATATCTTAGTGAAATTGGGGTATTAATATATCTTGCCAATAATTTTCGACCAGATATAGCTTTCTCAGTAAGCTTATTGGCAAGATTTAGTACTTCGCCAACATAAAGACACTGGAATGGTATTAAACATATATTCAGATACCTCCAAGGGACCATTGTTATGGGTTTATTTTATTCAAATGAATCCAAGCCATCATTGATTGGTTATGCAGATGCGGGATATTTGTCTGATCCACACAAAGGTCGATCTCAGACAGGCTATTTATTTACAAGTAGAGGTACATCCATATCATGGCGTTCGACAAAACAAACTATGGTTTCTACTTCTTCAAATCATGCAGAGATAATAGCCATTCATGAAGCAAGTCGAGAATGCATTTGGTTAAGATCTATAACTCAACACATTCAGCAAACATGTGGTCTTTCTTCGAAAGAGAATATTCCAACAATATTGTATGAAGACAATGCTGCATGCATAGCTCAATTGAAAGGAGGATATATCAAAGGAGATAGAACAAAACACATTTCACCGAAATTCTTTTTCACTCATGATCTTCAGAAGAATGGTGAAATAGATGTACAACAAGTTCGTTCAAGTGATAATTTGGCTGATTTGTTCACTAAGGCGTTACCAACCTCAATATTTGAAAAGCTGATATATAAGATTGGAATGCGTCGTCTTCGAGACATTAAGTGATTTTTCATCAGGGGGAGTAACTACACGCTGCACTCTTTTCCTTAACCAAGGTTTTGTCCCACTGGGTTTTCCTGGTAAGGTTTTTAATGAGGCAGCAAGCAATGCATATTATAAATAATTATGTACATCCCAATATTTTTTTTGTAAGTTTTTAATGAGGCACATTATCTTACATGGACATCCAAGGGGAGTGTTATGAATAGTTTGTACATTGGATACTACTTTGGATACTACATTGGATGCTACATTGGATGCTCATGTTGTGAATAACTTAAAGATTAAATTTCCTACTTTATGTCCATCATCTTTACTGTTTATACCTATAAAAGGCCATGTAATTGCAATGGATGATTTTTTTTTTGAAAAAAAGAATCAAAAAATACACCAAAGTAAAAGAAGAAAACACTTTTCTCTTCTTTCTATCTCTTCTTATTTACATTTTACTGCATTACTTTTATTTTATAACATTTTTAATATATTCGTCTTCAACTTTTCGAGATGAATTATTCTCTAATAATTCTTATCTTTTATCATGTTATAAAAAGTAGGATAACTGCTTCCCCCTTTGTAAATTGCAAGAATTTCGAATTCTTGAGTAAAGATAACGTAAAAGGAACCCCCCACATGCACCAAGCATATTATAGGCTTCACTTTGACTTACAAAATCCAATAATAGCAAACCAATCTAATTGCTTATTAATTCTTTTATTAAACTCCAATCATTATGCAGTTGTCTCCATCTTTTCCATTGTATACATGTTCTTAGACCAAAGTTTTAAATGGAAAAGGAATACACTTATTGAACGCAACGTGCAACATAGTTGTTTAAGGGTGTAGAATTATGCTATAACATTAAACGTATTCAGCATCATGCAAATAGGTGTTTAAAAAAACAAGTGGAAAAAAAAAACTTAAAATATTAAAGAGAGTTCAATGGTGGGACAACAAAATGCACCGTCCACTTGTGATTGACTTGAGGATTAAGTCACTACCATACATGGAAGAGACAGCTCATGATCACACTCTCTCCTATATATTAGCCTAATAAAATAAGAATTTATAAATTTAAGTTATATACACTGATATCTAATAATTTACATCATTCGATATTTTTTGATTTATTATAGCAATTTAGTTATCATTTATTTTAGTTTAACAATCACTACTGCTATTAAAGAGAATTACTTGTAATTACATTTTAAGTATTCTAATCGGGTAAATATAATTTATAAGCGAATAAACTATTAATGAAATTCAACATATATATAGTAGTAAATTACTTATTCTTTATTTGTGGTTATACATGTCTGATGTCACATACTTCCGTTGTTTTACTTTATATGAACTTATTTCTTTTTTAGTCCGTATAAAAAAATGATATCTTTTTATATTTGGAAATAATTTATTTTTGTGTAATGATTTATAGTCACACAAAATATATATGCCTCATTTTACACCACAAGTTAAATATTCTTCTTTTTTTGCCCAACAAATAGATTCATACAGGTTGAAACGACGGGAGTATTAAAATTGCTATCTATACCTTTTAAGTTTTTTATTAAAAAAAATGTATATTATTACACAATGTCTAAACTCTTTTCCCATGCCTTTTTGCAACTTCCATGCACTTATAAGAAGCGTAAACAAACCGCTCTCATTTCTTAAAAAGACTTTCCTATCTTTTCATTTGATTTTAATTAGTGACGTTCTTCACCAAAAGTCACTATACCTAACATACCATTTGTTCGTTACACACACTCATATAGCCCATTCTTTCAAGCAAGAAAAAAGAAAGTTTCCACACTATCATCAAAAACTCAACTTTTTCATGGCCAGCCTCAGAAATAATAAGTCAAAACTCCCTATTCTTTTGTTCTTTCTTGTTGTTTTTACACAAATAACCAATGGATTGAATCCAAGAAAACTTGATGAGGTTATTGAGAACAAATGTGGTGGCTGTCCTTGTAACAATCCATGTAATCCACCATCTCCACCACCACCTCCACCAGCTCTGCCACCACCATCCCCGCCGCCACCAAAGAAGCCACCAAGTGGATACTGTCCTCCTCCTCCTCTTCCTCCATCAGGAGGCGGCGGCGGTGGTGGTTATAGTCCAAATCCTCCAAATCCACAATACATATATATGACTGGTCCCCCAGGGAATTTATACCCTGTTGATCAATATTTTAATGGTGCCAAAAGGACATTCTCTAGTGGTTTTTCACTTTTGATCGGTGGATTTTTCTTGGGATTACTTGCTTTGAGGTAAATTTTAAGAGGAAATTCAGAATTTTAAGGAGGATTGATCAAATTTTATTAGTATGAAGAAGAAGAAGAAGAAGAAGAGCTGCAGATTTAAGACGAGAAATTTAGTGGCTACGAATATTTTAATGTTTTTACGTTTGTGCGTACATAGCAGTTATGATCTTATCTTGATATCCATCTGTTTTCTAGTTCCAATAACCAGTTTAGTGTCTTTTCACTTTGTTTCTTTTGTAAAATTTTCTACTCAGTACTCTTTCCCTTCAATTAGTAGGAGAATATTAAAAATTACTTAAGTATAATTAGGTCTCATCAATTGTTTTCCAATTTCTAAATGTCAGTGAAGATAGAGGAAGGAACCCAGAGACGAATTATTTAAGAAGAATTAACTCAAAATAGTCGTTCACCCAACCACTTAAACTGAAAATAGTCGATGAATGTATAATATATGCATCATACATAAATAATAACCAATATAATATATATATATATATATATATATATATATATATATATTGTGTATAACCAATGGATAATATATGTATATGACTAGAAAAAATAAACAATGAAACCGACTATTTGTGTAAACATCCTATTATTTAAGCCAATTAGCAAAAGGAACAATTGTGCACCATACCCTCATTTTAGGTCACGTTTTAACTTGTGCCCGCTTTGCAAAAAAAATTGCAAGCGTACCCACTTTTTCGCGTAACTTCAGCATACGGGGCTGAAGTAGCAAAGGCAATCACGCAAAACTTCAGCATTCTAGTAGACGGGACTGAAGTAGCAAGTGTGCTGAACCAAGTGTGCTGAAGTTTTTGTTTGTAATTGCTGAACTTAAGCATAGTAGCTGAAGTTTTGTTCTCTATTTGCTGAAGTTTTTGTTTTTGTAACTGGCGAACTTCAGCTCTAAAGCTGAAGTTTTTGTTTTGTAACTGTCGAACTTCAGCTCTAGAGCTGAAGTTTTTGTTTTTGCAACTGGCGAACTTCAGCTCTAGAGATGAAGTTTTTGTTTTTGTAACTGGCGAACTTCACCTCTAGAGCTGAAAATTTTGTTTGTAACTGGCGAACTTCAGCTCTAGAGCTGAAGTTTTTGTTTGTAACTGGCGAACTTTAGCTCTAGAGTCTTCTTCCCTTCATAATGATACTGTCACGAAAACATAAAAATAGTTGCTTTACTGTCACATAAAGCATTCAATAGCAAGGATACCTCATCTTATAACTCTCTAATCGGACCAATTATTTAGATGATTAGTTCAACAACTAAACCATCCAAAGGAACTGTTAATCGATATTTGATAAAGCAAGAAACTTTTTAACAATTTACATAAACCAATATGTTGTTGCTAATGCCATGCATTATAAAATAGGATCTGTAGCTTCGTCATTTAACAGATCATCTATTGTCACCATTCAATCAAGCAAGGACCTTTAGTCACGGACTTCAGAAAAAGGTTGAGGGCGGATATAACTTTGAGGAGGAAAAAGGAGGCTGAAATTGTTTAAAAATTGGGTACAAGTTAAAAGTTTTAAAAAAATAGGTATAGGTTAAATGGGGGCGACCAAACAGGGCGCCCCATGCAATTTTTACACCATAATTTGGTTAGCTGTCATAAAAAAAATGTTGACCAATAAAATCAGTGGAAAGATCAAGTTCTTTTATCGCGTGGTTAATTAGTAGTTTGGAGAAGTTTTAGGTTATAGCATGTTACTTAGTTACCATCTTTTAGGTTACTAGTTAATTCTATCTGAAGTAAACTATGACTACATTTTAAGTGATCATTTAATTTGTATAAGCATTAAATAACTTAAGTATATAAATATTTTTTATATGAGACCATAGAATTTAAACTCTATCCTTTACCATCAAGATTTTGATGTCAGAGTTTGTCAGCAGTAGAAAGTTGGTGGGGAATGAGATCAACCTTGGTTAAAGTACCAAATTCTGGGACCCACCTATCCTTCAACTATTGAAAAAGATATATAAAATTTGAAGTTTATGAATTCTGAATTTATTATTATAATTGTAACTGAATTTATAATTAAATATTTATATATATTTAATAAAATTTAAAATAACTTAAAAATTATTGAATTTGTCTGAATCCGTGCTTAATGTTGTGGCTCTTCTCCTATCCCTGCTTGAGTAAAGCTTAGGCTAGAACATCTTTTGATGTGTCAATCCAGCAATATGTAGTGGTTAGGCCTTTATTTTTGGCTAGTTTTGCAGCAATCTGGTTAGGTGGTTAGATCGGTAAGTGATGAAATCGTCCAGTTGGTTAGCTAGTTTTCCACACTATTACCTAACCACATGTGATCATGTTGTTATGTATAGGTTTAAATCTCTCATCTTTGGATTTTTTTTTTTTTTGGGACAAATATTCGTGCTTTAAGCCAAATTATAATGTCTCTTTCCTTAAGACTGAATTCTCAATTTCTTTACTAAATCTACAAGAAATTCCATCTTCTTGTTGTTGTTTTTTTTTCTTTTTCTTTTGGTTTATGAATTTTTTTCAACAGAAGAAAAAGGTGATCACTATTCTTCTACTTTAGGGGTATTTTCCAGCTTGTTGCATAAAGACTATCACTTTAAAATCTCAAAAAAGGAAACATTATGGACAATGTTATAAATATATTATATTATGGATGTTCATTTAGTACTCCGTTGTAAATAAGCTTCCTGAAGAAGCTTATCCATATGGGACTCCACCGTAAATATGTTTATCTATTTAAGTACTCTATTGGAAATAAGCTTCCTGAAGAAGCTTATCACTTCGATACCCGGTTATGGATAAACATTACCCCCGGTAGAAGATTATCCATACCGGGTATAATAAGCTTATCCTTTCAGTACCCAGTTATGGATAAACATTACCCCCAGTAGAAGATTATCCATACCGGGTATAATAAGCTTATCCTTTCAATACCCAGTTATGGATAAACATTATCCCCGGTAGAAGATTATCCATATCGGGTATAATAAGCTTATCCTTTCAGTACTCCGTTATGGATAAACATTGCTCTCAGTAGAAGATTATCCATATCTGGTATAGTAGCAGCTTACACAGCAGCTTCCTTTCTTCTTTAAATAGAAGAGATTTCAGTTCATTATGTACATCAGTTTGAATTCGAATAATATATCAGTTTCTCTCTATACTTGTCTTTACTTTATAGTCTTTATTTTATAACACGTTATCAGCACGAGACTCTGCATCTCGAGCAAATATTTGAGAGTATCTGAGGTAAGAACTTTCTTTTCCTAAATAATGTCAAATCTTTCTAAACTTGAATTTGTAGCTCTGGATATATCGGACAAAAGCTACATGTCTTGGGTGCTTGATGCTGAAATTCATCTTGATGCGATGGGTCTGACAGACACCATCAAAGACAAAAATCAGGCATCAAATCAAGACCGTGCCAAAGCAATGATATTCCTACTCCATCACCTTGATGAGGGCCTGAAAATGGAATATCTTACTATTAAAGATCCAGTCATACTGTGGAATAATTTGAAAGATAGATATGACCACCTGAAGATGATCGTTCTTCCACATGCACGATATGATTGGACTCATCTAAGGCTACAAGATTTTAAATCTATCAGTGAGTATAATTCTGCTATGTTCAGAATTATTTCCCAATTGAAGTTATGTGGTGATAATATTACTGATCATGATATGTTGGAGAAAACTTTCACCACTTTTCATGCCTCGAATATGCTCCTGCAGTAGCAATATCGAGAGATGGGATTTAAAAAGTATTCTGAACTTATCTCACATCTTCTTATAGCCGAGCAACATAATGGGCTATTAATGAAAAATCATGAAAGCCGACCTACTGGTTCTTGTCCATTCCCTGAAGTGAATGAGACGAACTTCCACCAGGCTAAACGTGGAAAAGGTCGTGGCCCCAGTCGTCGTCATGGTCGTGGTCGGGAAAGAAACTCTAATCATGGTAATAATAATGCACCAAAGAACACTCCTCACCACCAGCAGTGAAAAAGGAAGGAACAAAAGCATGAAGCGGTGCAAGAACCAAATGCAAAAAATGCATGCTATAGATGTGGAGAAAAAGGGCACCGGTCACGTACCTGTCGTACGCCAAAGCACCTGGCTGAGCTTTATCAAGCCTCCCTTAAAGAAGACAGAGAAAAATGCTGAAGCAAATTTTATTTCTGAAGATAATTTAGACTTCATGCATTTGGATGTAACTGATTACCTTGCACTCCCAGAAGGAGAAACAAGTCATGTAATCGGTGGTGAATCTGTAGAAATATAAATATTTTAGTTTTTGTTATTTGTAATAGATAGTATGGTTATGTAATTGTTGTACATAAAGAAAAATTATGATTTGATAATGATGTTTACTATAATATATCTTGTTTATGTCATTTTGAAAAATATGGATAACATTATTAGATCAACTTAAACTCTAGCAGAGTTTGCAAGAAATATACAACCACAAGAAGTGGTTATATTTCATATATCTCATTGTAATTATATTTTGTTAACTACCAGAAGTGGTATATGCCTATGATCATCAGAAGTGATAATTTAGGCTTTCTATGGTTACAATTGAAGATAAGCTACATAAATATTCTCTATATTAAATGCACGCCTCGATTTGCTCCTGAAGTAGTAAATATTTTAAAAAAGTTGAGGCATCACAATTTGATGTGATCAATGCGCATTCAGATAATTATGTTCGATTTCCTGAAGGATGAGAACTTTTGATAATATTAATCCATTCCCTGAAGTGAATGTGACAATACTAATAAGTCGGGTAAATATGAACGCGCTCTTGATGTGAATACATTACAATTCACCTCCAGAAGAGTTAATATAATTGAGAGAATATATACTCAATATTTCGTATTTTAAATTTGCTCCTGAAGAAGTAACACAATTGAAATTGCCTCCTGAAGTGGAAAAATATTATGAAGAGGAGTTTTCGTGTGCTTAAACAATTGTTTTACATTGTTTATTTGATTGTGATTTTCTCTCATGACACCAGCAGTGTCTGAGCAATATTTGATAGTACAAAATGTATCAACAACTCCTGAAGAGCTAAATGTTTGCCTAAAGAATACATGACACCAGTAGTGCCAGATAAATATTAGATTGTGGATAATAAATGAAGGCTCTCGAAGAGCTTATATACAAATATGTCATTCATATTATATGATTATGGTCAAAACATATGTTGTAGTAAACCTGAAGTTTACTAATACAAATGACTATCATATTGAGACTACAAATGATTGGAAGATTGATAATCTTCATGTTTCCACAATCATAGGGGGTAAAATAATATGTATGTGAGAAGTTACCCGCCTTATTCTTTAATTTGTACTATATCATGTATCACAGTAAACCAGAAGTTTACTAAAGCAAAAGTTTATGCCATAGTAAACCAGAAGTTTACTAAGAGATAGCACATGACATGATAAACTTGAAGTTTTCATTTGCCATTTTTAAATGAGTTATTTGAGAATTCAGATAAGCATATACTAAAGAACTAGAAGATTCTTCAGGAATTCTCATGTGTTGCTTGTTCTCATAATGAATTGATTATACCAGCTAAAGTTGGGACTAAGACCTCTGATTCTGAAATATATAAAAGGTGAATATGGGCCCGTTCATCTATCATGTGAACCACTTATAGGTGCATATATGAGATGGTTACATGTGTAATTATTGTCAACCTGCAGTTTGGCATTTGGAATTGCTTTTCTCGATTAAGAGCATAATTTTCAGATTATGAAATCAAGACAGTTCATCTTGATAATGATGGTTTATATCCAAGCTGGTTTAGCATTAAATACCTCCTATTAATGGCTAAACCATTGCTTATGAGAACAAAGCTTCATGTGTTGGTCTAAGATTTTCTAAATTGCATATAGCAGCACTTGTATGCATCAGATTAATAATATATGATGAGTCCTCCCTTCACAATTGGTTTAGGATCAGAAACCAAATATTCTTACTATCTTTTGTTGCATGGTATATGATTAATTTCTCTACCATAATACACAAAGATATGTTTCCCGAAGATGATTGGGGATATATGTTAGTTTTTCTAATATTTGGGGGATGGAATAAACAGTTGAAAAATATGCTATATGAATCGAATTATCATGATCCTCACTTAGAAGATAATTCAAGTCGAATGCCAGAAGCATTTGCTGATCCAAAATTAAATATCATATTTCAGCTGCAAATGCTCCTATTAAAATTAAAGTCCCTGAAGGATAGAGTTTACTGTACGCATGAAGCGTGGGAGACCAATCGGTTCCAAAGGTAACAATCCTTGAAAAATAGTAGGAGCTAATGATCAAAATAATCATAATGAGGAGGAAATAAGCTCTAGAAGAGCCCACGACATAACATTTCATGAAACTCCCGAAAAAGTTTAGGTACCTAAAAATAAAGAAAGTGATGAGATCTCCACAAGTTATGTCGCTTCGGAACTGACACAAAATGATTGTCGATGATATATTTAATACAATATAGTGCACAATATTATAAAAGATTGTGAGGATCGGACTAGCAGTCCAGACACTTGAAGATGTCATACCATTTAGATACAAGTCTTAACCTATATGACTTATTTGGCTAAATCTATATGAAGATCCTTGAAGGATTGAAAATGCCCGAAGCATATAATTCAAAGTCTTGAGAAATGTACTCGATCAAATTATAAAGATCTTTGTACGGTTTAAAGCAATCTGTGCGCGTGTGGTATAATCGCCTCAGTAAATATTTGCTGAAAGAAAGTTACATAAATTATGTTATTTGTCCATGTATTTTTATAAAGAAAATGTCATCAAAATTTGTTACACTTGCTGTTTATGTTGGTGACATAAATCTTATTGGAACTTCGGAAGATCTCCAAGAGGGTCTTAAAAATACTTTTACATGGACAAAGTGTACCCATTAAGTACACCAATGAATATTCAATCACTTGAAGTGAATAAGGATCCGTTCCAACCTCTAGAAGAGGATGAGGAGCTCCTTGGTCCTGAAATACTCTATCTCGGTGTAGATGGTGCACTTATTTATCTTGCTAATGCTAACAAAAGTGGTGCAGATTGTATTGGTAATGCAGATACATGTTATTTATCCGATACCCATAAAGATCGATTTCAAACCGGCAAGTAGGGAGTGCATATGATTGAGATCAGTGATTCACTCGAGAAACATGTGGGTTGGAATGTGATAAAAGACCCACAATATTATACGGAGACAATGTTTCATGCATAGCACTATTAAAGGGAGGATTTATAAAAGGAGATAGAACGAAGAACATTTCACCAGAATTATTCTACATACATGATCTTCAGGAAAATTGTGACATTGATGTGCATCAAATTAGTTCAAGTGACAATCCAACAGATTGTCTTAACCAACATCAATTTTTGAGAATATGGTATACAAGATTGGAATGCGGAGACTCAAATATTTGAAATAAGGTTTTCTTCAGGGGGAGTAAAATGCACGTTGTACTTTTTTTCTCTTACTAAGGTTTTTCCCATAGGGTTTTCCTTATAAGGTTTTTAATGAGGCAACCATCAATGCGTATTACTAAATATGTGTACTCTTTTTCCTTCAATAGGATTTTTTCCCACATGATTTTTCCTAGTAAGGTTTTAATGAGGCACATTATCTTTTAATGAACATCCAAGGGGGAGTGTTATAAATATATTATATTATGGATGTTCATTTAGGACTCCATTGTAAATAAGCTTCCCGAAGAAGCTTATCCATATGAGACTCCACCGTAAATATGTTTATCTATTTAAGTACTCTATTGGAAATAAGCTTCCTGAATAAACTTATCACTTCGATACCCGGTTATGGATAAACATTATCCCTGGTAGAAGATTATCCATACCGGGTATAATAAGTTTATCCTTTCAGTACCCAGTTATGGATAAACATTACCCCCGGTAGAAGATTATCCATATCGGGTATAATAAACTTATCCTTTCAGTACCCAGTTATGGATAAATATTATCTCCGGTAGAAGATTATCCATATCGGGTATGATAAGCTTATCCTTTCAGTACTCCGTTATGGATAAACATTGCTCTCAATAGAAGATTATCCATATCTGGTATAGTAGCAGCTTACACAACAGCTTCCTTTCTTCTATAAATAAAAGAGATTTCAGTTCATTATGTACATCAGTTTGAATTCGAATAATATATCAGTTTCTCTCTATACTTATCTTTACTTTATAGTCTTTATTTTATAACAGACAAGACAATGAATAATGTCTCAAGTTTTTGCCTTGGAGTCATTAGTATATATATTAAATATTTTTTTGAGAAAGGTATATTTTAGCCGCTCCCAGTATTTTGCCCCAAGTCTTTTCAAGCTCTGGTTACAAAAAGTTGTTGCCACCGACAAACTGTAATTGAGAAGAAAACTCACCTAGAGGGTGTTTGGATTGACTTATTTTAAGTGCTTATTAGTTTTTAAGTATTTTTCTAGTTTATGTGATGTTTGGCAATGATAAAAAGTATTTAAAAGCACTTATTTTTAGATATAAAAAGTACAAAAATAAGCCAAAAGCCAAGAGTTGAGTATTTCCAATTTATGCCTTTTGAATTTTAGCTTAAACACCCTCTGTAATTGAGAAGAAAACTCACCTAATCTACAACTTTATTTACAAACCTATAGATGTACCAAACTTCTTTCACAACGGTATGTACATATTTACAAATGGTAATCTTGGTCCTAAAGAAGCATCAAGAGATAAACAAATCGAAAAAAAATGAAGTTAAACTTAGATCATATTGAGTCATCTTAACTAAATTTAATAGTTATTGGGATTGCGTTTATAATATTTCCTAACAATCTGCGTAAACTAATTTTCGTAAATTGTGTGGGGTAGTCACTTTTTAAAGTGGTATTTACTTTTTATCCAGCATTTTTAATACTGAGCAAAAATAATCATTAGTCTATTAAAATAATATAAAAAGATGGTGTTACACTTTTTTCTACATCTTTTCTCTCCATGTTATACCAATATAAAGAACGTACAAGATTGTTTTTATCTTGACCAAAGTAGAGATTTTGCTTTCCATTCTCTAATATCCATGAAGTTTAATAATTTCAAGTATTTGAGTGCTTGGAACTCGAAATCACTCACGTCCCAACAATCTTCCCCAAAAGGTGTCTCATATTTCCAATTTGAAATACTCCAGATTACGCAATCTTGCAATATTTTGATATAACCCTTTGATTGGCAATTTGACGAGAATATGCAAGTACATATTAGTAATTTTTATCTTCAGGTTGTTTTCTCTTTACCAAAGTAGAGATTTTGCTGCCACTTAATAGTTTGAAGTTCAAAAATTAAGGACACTTGATCCTTAACTTAGAGTTACAAGCATAGAAATTAAAGACATGTAGTCCTTAACTTAGAGTTAGAAGTACAGAAGTTAAGGACAGGTAGTCCTGAACTTAGAGTTATAAGTTCAAAAGTTAAGGACATGTAGTCCTGAACTTAGAGTTATAAGCTTAAAAACTAAAGACAGGTAGTCCTTAACTTAGACTTACAAGCTCATAAATTAAGGACAGTTAGTCCGGAACTTACAATAACAAGCTCATAAGTTAAGGACACTTGGTCCTGAACTTAGAGTTGGAAGTTCAAAAATTAAGGACACTTGGTCCTTAACTTAGAGTTACAAGCACAGAAATTAAGGACATGTAGTCCTTAACTTAGAGTTACAAGCATAAAAATTAAGGACAGGTAGTCCTGAACTTCGAGTTCCAAGCAAAGGTTAAGGACATGTTTGAATTTAGAGTTACAAGTTCAAAAGTTAAGGACAAGTAGTCCTAAACTTAGACTTACAAGCTCATAAATTAAGGACAGCTAGTCCTGAACTTACAGTAACAAGCTCATAAGTTAAGGTCACTTGGTCTTGAACTTTATGAGCAAAAGGGTATTTTCGTCCGGTCGGGTAAAGTTTATTAAAGCAGTGGCTAAAGACTAAAGACATTTAAACAGTGGCTTAAAAGTAAATACATATCTTATTAGTGGCTAACTGTGCACTTCTATTAAATCTAACATATTGGATTATAGACTTTGCCCAAACATTTTACCAGAGGCCCACAGTTGCTCTTGCTATTTTAAACTTGAAAAAACTTTGAAGAACTAACCTAAATAGCCGCCCAACCAAATTGCTTAAACTAAAAATAGCTGGTGAAGGTATAATATATAAATAATTTATGTATTATATAGGTATAATTATATATAATGAATGTATATGGCTAGAAAAAATAAATAATGAATATGACGGGTTATTTGTGTAAAAATTCCAAAAGAAGTTCTATAGAGAAAATGAACCTCTATAGCCCTCAAAATTTTAATAGCTCATATCTTTTCCTAGACATGAAATGTCCCTCCGGCCCAAACATATTATATCTAATAGCCCGAAATGTCTATTTTGTATATTTTTTGTATAATGACAATCTATTTTGTATATATTTTGTATAGTGACAGTCTATTTTATATTTATTTTGTATAATGACAGTCATTATATATAAATTATATAGTGACAGTCTATTTAGTATATTTTTCGTATAATGACTGTCTATTTTGTATATATTTTGTATCGTGATAGGTTATTCAGTATATTTTGTGTATAATGACAATCTATTTTGTGTATATTTTGTTTAGTGATAGTCTTTTGTATATATTTTGTATAGTGACAGTCTATTGTATATAAATTGTACAGTGACAGTCTATTTTGTATATTTTATATAGTATTATATATAAAGTGTATCGTGCATTTTGCAGTGTATCCCTAATGTATCATTAATGTATCCTGAGCACTTTTATCTATCCAACGTGTATAGACTGTTGTACGATGTATAAAAGTGTATATATTATTATACATTGTATAAAATTTGTATATAAAGTATATCGTGCATTTTGTAGTGTTTCCCTAATGTATTATTAATGTATCCCCCTAACAAAAGGGTAGATTTCATATCTAAAGGTACAGCTACCACTAAAAACTCTTCCACCTAGAAAATTCAGTACTACTAATACATAATCTCTAAACACTTCTTACAATCCTCGTTAGAAAGATCCCTCGTGCACTGAACCAATCCATATAATTTCTCATTTTCTCCAAGAGACAATTATCGTACCATCTGCTTCTTAATTTGTCAAAAAGACACTTGCATTTACATTGTAGCATGCATATATTTTAGGATATATTTTAGCATGCATTATGTCTGTGTTCTGAAGAACATATTTTAGGATCAATATTCATGTTATACATTGTAGCATACATATTAGTTACCTGAAAAAATAATTTTGCATTATTGATCAAAGCATGAGAATATTAGAGTTTGGTATAAGACTGTCAAATTAAACTACTACCTAATATTTAAGATTTTTATTTAAAACTTTGAAATCAACCAAAAATTTGTCTTTAAAGAAATTTGGATACCATTTAACTACTCAAAATTATTTCTTATAAGGATTTACATCCCATTTACGTTTGACACCGAATTTGCAATAGAATTGGAACTCTTCTTCACAAGTTTAAATCCTTTTGGAGACCAACCAAGCATAGTTATTTGAGAAATTTTCATAAAACACTATCTTTTAGTAGTAATTAGTCATCTATAGATACCATTTGCTATATTACGGATTATAGAAACCTTTTCTGTGGTTATAAGATATATTTGATGTATTTAAATTATTGTATTCATGAATACAGTAGCAAAAATAGGCGTGAATCAGGGAAGTCCAGCTAATCAGTTGTTGTATTCAAGTGTATTCAACTATATTCATGGCGTAAAATATGGGATTACAGCTGGACAGATTATTGTTTTCGACTGTATTCACGGCGTGAAATAAGGGATTACACTGTTTTTAAAACGGAAAGTGAATCAATTAACATAATAGACTCCTAATATAACTCAACAAACTCAATTATAACACACAAATTTTGTATTTTCAGTTATAAAAAAGATTCTCAACCGAAAAATACCCCCAAAAAATAGCAATCTTCAGAGAAATTATATAATACATCTGAATACATAAATTATATTAATTAAAAAAATATATGAATACATTCATGACATATAGCGAGACAGTGAATACAATGAAATACATAGAATACAACGGGATACATTGAAATACAATCAGAAAAAAATAGTGAATACAATGAAATACATGGAATACAACAAGATACATTGAATTGCAATGAAAAAAAGACAACGAATACAATGAAATACATGAAAATACAGCGTGATACGTTGAAAAAACATTGAAATATATTAATAGAAAATCAAGTTGCTCAGCCCCAAAATTCGTCGTCTTTGTTCAAGAACAAACCCTAATTTTCAGCTACTCCTATTGCAGCAGATGCAAAAATAACGTCAGAAGCAGCAACAACAACAGGAAGCCATGGCTCGTTTCCCTTGTAACATGGACCGGCGGGGTACTCCTTGACAAATTCTTCGACCAAATTTCCGATAAGGCCGAGTCATTTATTTACGATCTCCTATCGAGTTGCTCTTCAAACATACGACAGAAACAAAGTGAAAAAAGAGATGCTGGGAATTTCATATGGAGAGCTATTTCTCTTACTTGGCGCTACTGCTGCTCTTATTGGAGACGTAAGGATCTTTTGCAATTGTAGAGCTCTTTATAAAAAATTTGAGGTAAAAGTTGTATCAGAGTAGAGAGAGAAAGAAAATATTGTAATTGAATAGCGTATTTAGTGGCTTAGGTGTAGGAGTTAACCAAAATTAAATATTTTGCTATAAACATTAAAAGGTATCTATAGAATATAATTTTTTTAAATGGTATTTATTTAAAATAAATAAGGTTTTAACCTTTCCTATAGAAGGTAAAAATTCCTAGTTATTTTGCCAAAGAGACTTTTGTTACTTCAATTAATGGCTCTATAAAGAAGAGCCATTAATTTTGCCTTATTTTGCATACGGGGTAAGTTTGGGTTAGCCGGTATAATTTGTTTTGGGTTATGAATTGTCTGACTAATATTTATGGCCACTCGATGTTATTTGTTTTCTCCAACCGGCTAATAGTGAATTTAGCTCTACTAGTCTTACGATACGCGCATCGCGCATGAACCCTATCTGAATGAGAATAAAGTTTTTGAAAAAATACATAAATAATATATGAAAAATTGTGTTTGACTAAGAAATAAAAATTAAGAGAAAATGTAAGCTCCTGAAATGATAAATGTCGATCCTATTTAACTAACTCAATATAGAAAGAAACTTTACCCCACAAAATGTCATAAGCTATCTCGATTAATATATTCAACTTTAAATTTATCTCAATTTAATAATTTTATTGCTTAAACTTTACAAATTATCATGCTTCCTTTTTAGTTTTAGTTAGAACACATAACCTTTGAAGATTTAAGAGCTTTTTCGAAAAAATTTCTTGAATAGTTAATATGGTTATATGTATTCTTAAGTTCATTCTATAAGACACAATAGCTAACTCAGAAGATGCTTTTTTTCTTCTTCTTGCGAGCAAATGCAACTTGTTCTTGTTCTTTAACTAATACGAAATACTATATGAATTATTTTTAATATTGTGTTTGTGGATTGTCTTCAATATTAAAAAAAAAATTATAATTTTGTCTAATGTAAAATTAATTTTTAAAGGGTAAAATAAAATAAATAATATTTTACTAAAAGGGTTTGTACTTTAAATATAATATAATTCTTTGATAAGTCCTCCCGTGATATAGGAGTTATTGATGATCCATAAGTTCTTTTAACATATTTTTAGTAATCTATTACCGGAAAAAGAATAAAAGATGTAACCAAAAAGATAAAGAACTGAAAAATTTGGAAGAAAGAATAAAAATACTTACTTACGTGTGCACGCTGAAGGTATCTCTGTGTCAGTTGCTACCCCAAAGTTCTAGCTATACCAAGTCCTTTATTTTGTCAAACTTTTGCATCTTGCAAATGTACAGTAAAAGAATTCTAGACTAACGTGGATACCCCTTATTTAGGATTAGAATCTTAATGATATAAAAGTTCTTAGGTGATTTTAATTTTTAAATATTAGGGTTCTTTAAATAAGGAAATTTTTAATTGATTTCATACACTTAAATATTAGGGTATATAGTTAAATGACTATTTTGTCTAGTATGAAATTAAATTTCAGAGGGTAAAAGAGGCGAACGACATTTCGCTAAGGGCCTTCGTGCTTTTAATATAGTATAGATATAGATAGATAGAGGGGATTTTTTCCTTTCTATACCATAAATGAAACCTTATTACCAAAAATATACATAGTTTCATATTTACCCGCCATGTTCACAGTTATTCTACAAATATTATACCATTCATTAAATACCAATTATTAGAAGCTGATTCCTTCCTAATTAGGCGCGCTACAAATCTGGAACTAAATATTCTTCCAGATATTCCTATTTAGGCGCGCTACAATTATGGAAGTAAATATTCTTCCAGATATTTCATTAAATAAGGAATCATTATAGCATTAAAATTCCTTATTTTAGATATCTCTAATTATTATTTTTTCTCTTTGAGAGATCAAATGACGTGAATAATCAGAGAGACAGAGTATGAGACCGGCTTTTGAAAATTGTTCCTATTTTCACCTAATCTTTCTGCTTATAGTCTCACTTAAACTTGTAGCTGAAAATATCGTTATATTTTTTTTCCATGGAAAATAATAAGTTGACAAATCTAATAGTTGAGGTCACTAGGTAGTATTTTTCAAACTCGACAAAGTAGTTGATGTAGCTTTCTAACATATTTCCCTCAATCTATAATTGAGAATACTATAATGAATCTTTAAGATAATGTCTAGTCGAAAATTCCAATTAAACTACAATCGAATGGGAATTGGGATATTAAAATTCAATATACCCAGTTTGCAGATATTTTGTAGATGAATTGTAGATTATTTGTATTATGATTGTAGATACTTTGTTTTTGTTTTCACAAATCAAAAATGACTAAAACTTCTACAAATCTTTTTGCAAAAAACGTAATTATGTAGAAAATTCCAATTAAACTACAATCGAATGGGAATTGGGATATTAAAATTCAATGTGCCCATTTTGTAGATGTTTTGTAGATGAATTGTAGATTATTTGTATTCTGATTGTAGATGCTTTGTTTTCTGTTTTCACAAATCCAAAACGACTAAAACTTCTACAAATCTTCTGCAGAAAACGCAATTATGTCGAAAATTCCAATTATGCTACAATTGAAATGGGAATTGGGATATTAAAATTCAATGTACCCAGTTTGTGGATATTTGTAGATAAATTGTAGATTATTTGTATTCTGATTGTAGATGCTTTGTTTTCTGTTTTTACAAATCCAAAACGACTAAAACTGCTATAAATCTTCTGCAAAAAAAGCAATTATATCGAAAATTCCAATTACGCTACAATTGAAATAGAAATTGGGATATTAAAATTCAATGTACCCAGTTTGTAGATATTTGGTAGATAAATTATAGATTATTTGTATTCTGATTGTAGATGAATTGTTTTCTGTTTTCACAAATCCAAAACGACTAAAACTTCTACAAAATCTTCTATAAAAATGCAATTATGTCGAAAATACCAATTAAGCTACAATTGAATGGGAATTGGGATATTAAAATTCAATGTACCCAGTTTGTAGATATTTTGTAGATAAATTGTAGATTATTTGTATTCTGATTGTAGATGCTTTGTTTTCTGTTTTCACAAATCAAAAACGACTAAAACTTCTACGAATCTTCTGCAAAAAATGCAAATTATGTCGAAAATCTGTTTTAACTTTAAAAATCAACATCCACACCCCTAAAGTGATAAAAACAAAAACAATTGCCAGGGAAATTCTTTCTAGTTAAACAAATGGCAAATAACCAAAAAAGAGTCGGTGGTCATAGATTAAATTAAAAAAAAAAGTTGGAAACAAGGAGCTCTTCAGATCTTGACTAGCCAACTAAGTTAATTGGTTTGTATGAAACAGAAGTACATACTAAAAGTTACTCTGCAGTAAAAGACATTGCCATTTATGAAGTTTTTGTAACCCGAGGCTGCCAACAGAGACTCCTTTCTAGTGTAGGGCGTAAAAGACATTGCATTTTTTTCACTGAATGTAGACGAAAAAAATTTAAATTGAACTTTAATGGTGGGTTAACGATGTTTCTGCGGTTTTAGAAGAGGGAAAAGGGGTAAAAAGAACGTGTGTTTGAGTAAAACGTGGGTGAGGGTGAGGGTTTGGGAGAGAGAAACGTGGGAGGGGTGGGATATACGGTACCTTGAATTAAGGAGGGATATACGCTGTATTAATTGTACTCTTAGAATACACTGGTATAGAATTAGTAATTTGATATGCTAAATGTAATTATATCAAACCTTAAATATTAATGGTAATAAGGTTTCCTATATAGTATAGGAATGTAAAAATTAGTAGATAGATAGATAAATAACTTACTCTTTAAACATATAACACCAAATTGCACCCAAAATTGATTTTGCTATTGTAGTTCCCAAAGATAAAAAGGTTTTCAAAAACGCCACTATACCTTAAAAATCTATCTCAAAATACCAAATCTCCTCAACCTCTCCTCTCTTAGCGAGAAATTAGTAAGGCGTGACTCTCAAAGGGGATGGTTTTGGTGGAATGCCCATTTTTTATGGTCTTAGCAAAATATCTCTTTTTTTGCATGAACATCATAGTTCTTTAATTTTTAAAGCTTAAAATTTTTATTTAATGGTGAAAAATAAAAGCTAATGCTCGATTATTGTTAAAATCGTTTGCATGTTAATAATTTATGCTTAAACTTTTAGTTCAGACACAAATTTTGGCAATTTACTATTAAAATCTCAAAACTCCATTGTTGGACTTAGAAAGTATTGAAGAAGACAATTTGGATCTTTTTGATTTAGTGTTATTCGACTAAATTGGTGATTAGAGATTATTTGTGTTGGTATTTGCAAGCTTTGTTTCAAATTTGAGATCATTTGGAGCAGATTTAGGAATGTTTGATCTAAATTGAAGCTATAAACTCGAAGAACACTTTGTTAAAACAATGCAAAAAAAGTATGCCAAATCGAGACTTCGATGAACAACTTAACAAATAGGTAGAAAAAATATAGCATCAACTCTACCGACCCGACGGAGAAATGCAGAGTAGAAGTATAATAATCCTGTAGACTTCAATGAACAATTTAACAGATAGGTAGAGTAATAATAGCATCAACTCTATCGAATTGGTAGAGAAATCCTGAAGAGCAAAAGTATGATAATCCGCTAGACCGCTAGACAAGAGGGGTTGCTCTGATGGTAAGCAACCTCCATTTCCAACCAAGAGGTTATGAGATCGAGTCTCCCCAATAGCAAGGTGGGAAGTTCTTGGAGGGAAGGATGTCGGAGGTCTATTTGGAAACAACCTCTCTACCCCAGGGTAGGGGTAAAGTCTGTGTACACACTACCCTCCCCAGACCCCACTAAGTGAGACTATACTGCGTTATTGTTGTTGTTTGATGAATAATTTAATCTAGTAGAGAATCTCCTCAAGAGCTTGTGCAGGGCTAGTATCATTTTTTAAATATCACCAATTTTGAGGATATTTCGCTAAGACCATCCCCAAAAAGCCCTTTAGTGTCAATCACCCCTCAGCCTTCAAACATCATTACAATACCTTCTTCTCAAAAACAATTACCCATCAACAACTAGAAAAGCACTATATAAATATTATAGCTTAGTATAATCGGGTTAATTATATAAATATAATTAAATTGATTTTAATAAAAGACCAATGTTATTGTGATGGCCCATTTGGTTGTTCTTCTAGATGAGCCGGCACATGCAGTACAAACCATGTGCTTTTCTTAGAGGCTACTCCACCTCACACTTTTATATAGTAGTCACGTAGAACATATTATTTTCTTCTTCATTAACGCTTGATTAATAAGATAGAAAGGGCATTTCTTGCTTGTTTAGGAAAGTTAAGTCTTGGCGGTAAGGTTGGGATGGCTTACTTAAGGAACGAGTTCCCTTACTAGTTTTGGGGTTTTGATTCTGTTGCTTGAGGACACCAGAAGCTGAAGTCTGAAGAGGCAAAAGAGCGTGTGGATTAAACGCTACAATTTCTTCAATCACTCAAGCATTTATTTAAAAGTTCTAAAGATCAAGAAGGAAGGCAAATCTTATAAAGTGTTCAAGATTAAAGTTACTTGTTACTATTTGTGGCGACCATTGAGGGCGTTCATGATGGATAATTTAGATTCAAGATCAAATTCTCAAGCCCTTGGATCAATACAAATATATCAAGTTCAAGATCAAACTCTCGAGCCCCTTGAATTAACACAAACTCATCAAGTTTAAGATCAAGTTAAAACCATTGAGCTCAAATACAAATCCACAAATTTTAGAACAAGCAATCGAGCCTTTGAGCCAACAATTGAAAAGAATAATCGAAAGATACTTTCTCAAGGCTTCAATTTTTTTTCAAGAAATTGTAAGTAGTAATACTCATTTTATTTGAAAATAAAATAATATATTTGTTGTATTATTTCTTGTCCTATTTATTTTCAAACGCAAAATTTATTATGCTAGAGGTGAAATATTTGGGCCTGATTTAGACAGTCTTATATAATGATTTTGCAGACGGACAAAGCAACAAAGAGTTGCAGTAAACAAGATACGTGAAATGATATTATTAATCTCGAGAGGTTTGAATTCTCAATTGGAAATTAATGCAAATATTGAGAATGACTACATCTAGAACGATAGTTATTGGGACTAGGGGTGGATTTTCGGGCCGTCCGGATTGGATATGAGAATTTTGGTTTGGATTCCAATCCAAATAAGCTCGGATTGGGACCGAATTTTTAAATTCAGTTTCGGATTAATCGGTTGGATATTATGTATTTTCTGTTTTGAGCGTATAAGTTGAGATGTTTCTACTTTTTACAAAAATGAATATACAAATGAAGTACGCATGCTAAATTGTCTGAAAAGTTCCTCATTCTCGCTGCAATCATCCAAATAAAGTATTCAAATAATGAAATTATTATTTAAAAAATACAACAAAGACATTAATACGGCCGATAAGAAGTAGCAATAATAAAATCATATCCAAATAGAAAGTATTCTGACAGTAACATAGTAATTAATATTGAATATATGAGATAATATCTAATGGGCAGGGTATTGAACTTATTACTATTGACATATGAATAATGGACTAAATATACAGTATAAATTTTTTGAATTTTCGGATATCCAAATATCCGAAGTACCAAATCCAATCCGAAATCCAAAAATTCTAAAAATCAAATTTAAAATCCAATCCGTAATCCGAAAATCCAAACCAAAAATCCAAAAACATTTGAATTTCGATTTGGATTTCGGATTTGTCCAAATTATGTTCACCCCTAATTGGGACTAACCTTTATTTATAGAGAATGTCTATTCATCATATGCCATTAGTTATTGATTTTAATTATTCATATAAAAAATAAAGTATTAATCGAACTTTTTATTTTATCCACTACTTAGACCAAGTTACTATCCGTTTTAGCTATAACCAAACAATCTCCTAAGTGATAAGTTATGTGCTCCTTTGTATTTTAATGATCTTACAAACTTCGTATGAAAACCAAATTGGAAACCTGCTTACACATCCTCAAAAGTATTCAAGAACAACAAATCACATGCCGGCACAAATTCCAACATGTTTAGTCAAAGAAACGGCAAAGAGAACAGATGGTTATCAGTTCCTTTGGTGACAATATAAGTCAACTCTCTATAACTGTAAAGTCATTGCACTGTTTCTTTGCACACGCAACAGTGTAATAGTCACTTTATGGAGCATGCCTTGTACTGGATAATTTCATACATAATCCCTCACTTGTATATTACCAATATGAAGCAAGGGAAAAACACACACTTGCACAACCCTAAATCATCAGGTTTCTCTCTCAAGTGTGCTGCCAATTTTTTCAGTGACTCCAAGGCTTGAAGAACAAAGTAGCAACAGAACGAAGGAGCAGGTCCCAACACCGAGTTTATCATATGTCCTTAGTATTGTTGTATCTTTGTTGGTATTAACTATTTGTAATTCCTACTCAGCTTACTTAGAAACATTATGTAGGAGATCGTTTGTAAAACCATAAACCTTGTGTTTGTGTTTTGGCTAGAGTTAGTCAAAGTGTGAGCTTTGTAATAGAATTATTACGAAGAAACTTGCAATAGAGTTATTACAAGTAGCTGGGGGATTAAGAGGTTAATTCCTAGATTACAATAGGTTGTAATCTAAAATTTGCGCAGTTAGTAAAGTTGAAATCCTACGAGTGTAGGTCGTGATTTTTAGTCCCGTGAGTTGGGAGTTTTTCACGTAAAACTCTGTTGGGCCATTTACTTACTAATGTATGTGTGTGTTCTGTAGGAACTAAAAGAGAACCAGGTTCTCTATACAGTTTGGTGGACTCTCTATTTCTTTCAATTGGTATCAGAGCAGATTCTTTATACAAGGCTAACACCTAGAAATGATCTACATGGCTGCTCCACCAAACTTTTAAGAAGGTCAATCAACCTACAAACCACCAAGATTCAATGGACAATACTGCGGATAGTATAAAACAAGAATACATGATTTTATCATGGCTGAATATTCAGAGCTCTGGGATGTCATCTGCGATTGACCCTTCGTCCTTATGAATACCATTAGCGAGCCAACAGTGACAATTCCAATGACAAGGAAGGAGTACAATGATGCTGACTGCAAATCTATAGAGAAAAACTTCCGAGCAAAAAAGATCCTCATCTGTGGTGTTGGACGAGACGAGTATAACAGAATTTTTGCCTGTCAATCTGCAAAGGAATCTGGGAGGCTCTCCAAACAACACATAAAGGAACAACTCAAGTCAAGTAGTCAATGATCGACATGCTCACTACTGAGTATGAACTTTTCAGGATGAAGGATGATGAGTCCATTCAGGACATGGATACCCGATTCACCTCCATTATTAGTGAGTTTCACTGTCTAGGAGAGATCATTCCAAGGAACAAACTTCTCAGAAAAATACTTAGCGTATTACTTTGTTCTTGGGAAAGAAAAGTCAATGCTATCACTGCGGCAAAAGATCTGCAAAAGTTGACCATTGATGAACTCATTGGAAATCTGAAAACCTATGAAATGAAGAAAAAGAAGGACCATAAAAGAATAGAACCCAAAAAAGAGAAGAACCTGGTCCTCAAGGCAGACAACGATGATTCAAGTGGTGAGGATGCTGACATGGCCTATTTGACAAAGAGATTTCAGAAAATAGTTTGTAGAAATGGAGGCATTCCTAAAAGGGGCAGCTCCAGCAGACCAAAAGGCTATGACTTGTGCCATAATTGCGGAAAGCCAGGACATTTAATCAAAGATTGTCTCTTCTACAAGCAAGATCAGTACAAGCACAACACAAACAAAATAGCCAAGAGGAACCCGGTTCCTGACATACGATTCAAAAGAAAAGATCCCGCTGACAATGTTGTGAAATAAGTCCTTGATGCATCGGGAGATCCTCTAGTGAATCCAAGGGAGATGATGAACAAGGCGACATCTCCATGATGGTCGTCGAAAGAGAAACAGCTGAATATGACTCTATCTTTTCCTTGATGGCAAAATCTGACGAGGATGAATATGATGATAAAGATGAGGTAAACTTTCTAGATGTTCAAAGAAATTTGAAGTCTTACTCTCAAAAGAAGATGGTATCCTTAGCTAATATTTTGATTGATGCTTATCATAGTCTAATCAATGATAAAAATGTATTAACTGTGGAACTAGGAGAGGTAGAACATGAGAGAGATTATTTGGTAGTCGCAGTGGTTGATTTAAAAGAAATCATTGAGGATTTAAAGAAAGAAAAAAATGCTCTAACTTAGAAAATTAAAAACGTAGATCATGAGAGAGATGACTTGTTGGTACTAATTGTTGATCTAAAAGAAATAATTGAAGTACTAGAAAGGGAAAACATTGCTGGAAACACTCAAAAAGGTAAGGAAGTGGCAAGTGAGGCACACCTTAAACTCGAAAAGGAGCTCAAAGTGATAAAAGTGAGTCTGTGTGCTGAACTTGAAAGAAATAGACAGCTTCAGAAAGACCTAGGCAGGGTTAAAAATGACCTAGATAAATCTCTAAAGTGGACCTAGTCCTCTGATACAATCACTTCCAAAGGAAAACGACTCCTTACAATCGACATAGCAAGTATGTTACTGTACCTGATAACTGGTTATGCACTCACTATTGCAACATTGGGAACTTTAAAGAATCATGTAAAGCTAGATTTCAGTCCCAACAAAAAAATAAAGTTTTTGTTGAAAAAGTACCTATTGCTAAGGAACCTGGTCCCTTCAATAAAAAAAATGTATTATGCCTACTTGAATAAGGAGAAGTTTAATTCGCCATTTCCCTCATTACAAGGGACCCAAACTTGTTTGGGTTCCTACGTCTCATCTCTGATTTTCTTGTGCAGGGACTAGTAAAAGGAAGCAACCAAAGATGGTATATTGATGGTGGCTGCTCCAAGCATATGACTGGAAGTACTGATGATTTTCTTTCACTCAAAGCCCTACAAGGTGGGAGTGTGTCCTTTGACAATGGCAAAAGGGGATACATTCTGGGAGTCGGAAGAGTTGGGAAGACACCCACTCACTCAATTTAAATATGTACTATGTGAATGGCCCGAAATACAACCTACTAAGTGTTTCTCAAATCTGCGACAAAGGAAACAAAGTTGAAATCTTATCAAAGACTTGTATAGTCACCAATCTTTTGACGGGTGAAGTGGTTCTACTGGCAAAAAGATTAAAAAATATCTATGTTGCTAATTTTGAGTGTTTAAACAATGGGGATCTCACATGTTTGAGTGTTGTTGATGATGATGCTGAGCTGTGGCATAAAAGATTAGGACATGCAAGCTTCTCGTTGCTGAACAAGTAGGTTAAGAAGGGCCTGGTTCATGGGCTACCTAAGTCAAGATTCAAGGATTACAGGGTGTGTGATACATATGTAAGAGGAAAGCAAGTTAGGCCCTCCTTCAAGCCAAAGAAGGAGGTAAGCACCTCAAGACCACTTGATCTCCTTCACATGGATCTGTATGGACCTACGAGGATGCCCAGTAGAGGAGGAAAGAAATATATTTTTGTCATAGTTGATGACTACTCCAGATTCACATGGACCTTGTTCCTCATAACCGAAGATGAAACGTTCCCAGTCTTTATTGTTTTTGTGAAGCAGATTCAAGTAAAGGTGAACCTTAATGTTGAAAGCATAATATCTGATCATGGCACAGAGTTCGAAAATGCAAAGTTCGACGAATTCTATGCTGAAAATGGTATAAGTCATAATTTTTCAGCTCCCAGAACACCCCAACAAAATGATATTGTAGAGAAGTAAAATAGGACTCTTGAATACATGGCAAGGATGATGCTAATTGACAGTAATGTACCAAAAAGCTTTTGGGTGGAGGCGGTCAACACTGCCTGCTATTTGATAAATAGGTGTATGATTAGGTGCCTCTTAAATAAGACCCCATATGAACTATTGAACGAGAGAAAACCCAAGCTAAACCACATGAGAACATTTGATTGAGTTCCATTACTGTGCGACAAAACAAGTGCTCTCAACATGGCAAAGAATCCGATCCAGCATAAGAGAACAAAGTATATTGATGTGAGACATCATTTTCTCAGGGATAATGTTGAAAAAGGTCTCATTTGCATGAAGTTTTGCAAAACAAAGGATCGAGTATCTGATATCTTCACCAAAGCATTGAGCAGAGAGCATTTTGAAAAGAATCGACTGGCATTGGGGTTGATAAAATCAAACTGAGCACCGGGTCCCTCAATGGTTGGCTATGAAAGAATGAATAGGTAAAACTACTGAAAAGTGTTTTTTGGCAATTTCTAACTCATTTCTATACCGTTACAGGTAAACACGCATGGCAACCAAAGAGAAAACAAGCAACTAATGACATTGCATTTTGGTAAAAGGATGATGTCACATTTACAAAATTCAGTCGGGGAACCTGGTTCCCTTGACTCAGGTCAGTAGTTCCTTTTACAATCATGCATATTTTAAATGGCTATGAAAGTGCCACGTCATTAAATGTTTCTGTCTCTCTCTATCATCTTTTTGAAACCCAATCATCACAACTGTTTCAAACTTACCCTTCTACCCAGTCCGTTACACCCGTTTGTAATCGGTCCCTCCCTCCCTCTAAATAACCCCAAAAGCCATCCTTCTCACAACTATCCATATCAAAGACATTAAACCTCCTATTTGTCTCAAAAACCCTCCTTTCTCTTGTGTCCCTACTTCCAAATATTCACTATGTCTTCCTAGAATCCAGAGGGTTCAAACATCACCAGTTTAACTCCCATTGTGTCTTCGTCTCTCGAAGCACTAAAACGGGAGTTTGAGTCTCAACTATTACCCAGTCAAAACCCCATATCAGACCAACGACCACCCACTATTTCTTCTCCAACCCAATCGAGTTCTGGTTCTCACCGTATTCGTAAGACTCAAACCCCCAAAAAGATTTGTTGCTACAACCTCTCCCTCTTCCTCGCCAGAAAAAATGGCAGACGAAGAAATAGTGGACGGGGAAGAGGGACAAGAGGTCTCCAGTCAGCAGGCTGGAGAGATCTCTGCAGCCCAGCAAGCTGTTGCTGGCAGTGGTGAAGTATTAGAAGTGCCTGCTCCAAGTTTTGATCTGATCATTGCCTCTCTGATAGGTAATGCTCCTCCTACATCTTTTGATTATCTTTTGGGTGTGAATGAGAGAGAAACTATAGAGAATATGCTACCGATTGCAACAGAAGGAGGATTGGTTGGAGAGTATGAGTGTGGTGATGTGACTGTTGGGTCTCAAAGGGAAGGAGAAGGACATGGAGTTAAAGGTGGGGAACTGGTGCCGCTTGAAAATATGGCACCAGTGAGTACTACTGGGGAAACAACAGAGAGACCTACTACCTCTACCCAAGAAGAGCACTCTGCTCCTAATTGGGATGAAACCCCATGTTTCTCGAAAAAGCCTCAGGTTAGTACTGACCCTACTCCTTCTCCTCACTTTGATGTAGTACCATTGGACTTTATTATTCCTGAAATGAGACCCCTTGTTTGAAGAGGAAAGTGAAGATGGCGAGGAAGACTATGATAA
This sequence comes from Nicotiana tabacum, assembly GCF_000715075.1. Taxonomy (NCBI): domain Eukaryota; kingdom Viridiplantae; phylum Streptophyta; class Magnoliopsida; order Solanales; family Solanaceae; genus Nicotiana; species Nicotiana tabacum. The sequence goes on from NC_134095.1 coordinate 136,455,637, forward strand.
TGTGATTGTGGCAAACTTCATTACTGCTAAAAGTGGTAGGGTTGTTACAAAAGAGCCCGTTCTTAAAAGACCCACTACCAGGTAGCAGAAGAAAGAAGCTTTTGAGAGTGTTCTGAAAAGAAACAACGAAGAAAAGTAAAAAAGGGGGCTGGTGAAAAGGGGAAAACTAATAAATGAGGAGGATGTGCCTCCAACAAATGTTGTGAATGTTGACAATGAAGGGGTGAATGAGGAACTTGCTTCCTTAATTCGTAAATCCTTTAAGAAATCTGTGACTACAAAACCCAGGAGAGGATCGTCTATGAAAGCAGTGGAGTTTGATGAAGTGAAGAGTGTTAAAGGTGAGAAGTCTGGTAAGAAGTCTGAAAAGAAGGAGAAAAGTGTGAAGAAGTCTATGAAGAGGAAGACTAGTGACAAAGAGGAACCTGGTTCCTCCAAGAATGCCAAAGTTGCCGTGTCAAAGGTTGAAAGCATAGAAAACTTTAAGAAGCAGAGGGTGCTATGGGGTAGAGAATTTGACGCTGACATTCTCGAAATGTCAGGTATGAGGCAGTTGTTTGATATCTGTAAATTTCAGAAGTGGACTCATTTGTTTACCAATTAGAGTCCCAAGGTTTATGAAGAGGAGGTCCATAGTTTCTACGCTGATATGTTTAGCGTGGAAGACGACAACATTTGCTTGAAGGTCAATGGAGTAGATTTTGTGATGGATGAGGCGGATCTAGGAAGTATTTTGGGTGTGCCTACTGAAGGGCTCTCATCTGTTGAAGGAACCTATTTCCCTGACTTTAGAAAGGTCATTCTAAAAGATCAGGCTGTGTAGCAAGGGGAATGGGTGCACAAGAAGTCCTTCCTTCCAGAGTATCAACTTATGTTTGAAATGGTGAACAAGGTCCTTCTTCTCCACGCATAAAGGTGTTCAATTAATTCAAAAGCATACATGTTCTCATGAAAGCTCTGGATGCATACACCACCATCAACTTGCCTGGTATCATGATTGAACGTATAAAGAAGGTGGTAGACTTCAAGGATGGGAACCATGGTTTGCCTTATGGGTTCTTGCTTACTAAAGTATTTGAATTCTTCAAAGTCCCTTTGGAAGAGCATCAGTGGGAACTCACAAGCAAACTTTCTCAAAGACAACCTTGAAGGAATATGAGTGTATTGGCTAGAAGGGGGGGGGGTGTTGGCAGCAATTCTACTATTTCTCAATTGATTGATGCTCAGAATGCTGCTAACGAGGAAATAAGGAGGCTGAAGGCCAGGAATACCATTCTTGAGGGGCAGCTAAGTCAAGCTAAGGAGGAACCTGGTTCTAGTAGTGTGCAAGGCACAGAGGTTGGTCGTTTGACTACTCAAAATGCAGACATGAGGAAACAGTTCGAGGACCTGAAAGAGTAGCTGATCAAAGAGCAACTGTTTGCAAATACTCGAATGGATATTCTTCTCAGAATCGTTGCCTCCTCATCCTTCCCTCCCTCTTCCAGTGCCCCTTAAACAATTCCTTCGTAGTGTCTAGTGTAAATGATGTCTGTCTTACCCTAGTATCTTTTTTTTGGCATATTGTTCCTATGACTGGTACTTTAAGTTTTTTTTACGTAGATGTTTTTGTAACAATGGTGTTACTACCTCTGTTTTCTTCTCTTATAAATTAATGAGCATCTCATCTTTTGCTATGCATGTTATACTCTTGTGCTTTGTTTTTAGCCATATTGTGTGTACATGTGGCATGAGTTAACCTTGCTGGACTTCTTTTTGCATTTACTTGCATCTAATTATTTTATGATGCCAAAATGGGGAAGAAAATTGAGAGGGGAACAGGTTCTTAAGATGTCAGGGGGAATAAAGTCATTCTGCAAGAAAAATCGCATAGAGATCTTGTTCTCAGGAGGAACCTCAATTATAAGTTTATCATCATCAAAAAGAGGGAAATTGATAAGTTATTTTTGCCTTTTTGTATTTTGATGATCTAACAAACTTCATATGAGAACTGATAGGGAACCTATTTACACATCCTTTAAAGTGTTCAAGAACAACAAGTCACATGCCGGCACAAATTCCAACATGTTCATTTAAAGAAATGACAGAGTGAATAGATGGCTATCAGTTCCTGTGGTGACAGTACATGTCAACTCTCTACAACTGTAAAGTCGCTGCACTATTTTTCTGCACACGCAATAGTGCATCAGTCACTTTATAGAGCATGCCTTATACCGGATAATTGCATACATCATCCCAATGACCTCACTGGTATATTACCAACATGAGGCAAGGGAAAAACACTCACTCGCACAACCCTAAATCATCAAGTTTCTATCTCAAGTGTGTTGCCTATTTTTTTAGTGACTCCAAGGCTTCAAGAATAAAGTAGCAGCAAAACGAAGGACTAGATCCCAGCACTGAGTTTATCATATGTCCTTAGTATTGTTTTATCTTTGTTGGTGTTCTCTATTTGTAATTCCTACTCAGCTTACTTAGAAGCATTATGTAGGAGATCGTTTTTAAAACCATAAAACTTGTGTTTGTGCTTTGGCTAGAGTTAGTCAAAGTGTGAGCTTTGTAATAGAGTTATTACAAAAAGGCTTGTAATAGAGTTATTACAAGTAGGTGAAGGATTAAGAGGTTAATTCCTAAATTACAATAGGTTAATAAAGTTGAAATTCTACGAGTGTAGATCGTGCTTTTTAATTCTTTGAGCTGAGAGTTTTTCACGTAAAACTCTACCGTGTCATTTACTTACTGCTGTATACGTGTTCTGTGAGAACTGACTATACGGTTTGGTGTACTCTTAGTTTGTTTCACTAAGCTACCTTGATTTGCATTTTAAATGAATAAGATCTTTCTATCTGACGGATTACCAGTAATTTGTCCAGGATAAACGAGTACCTAGAAGAAATCCACTTCAAGAAACACACCAAAGAATAAATGTTTTCGAAGTTCTATGAAGATTCCTAAGTACTTTTCTTGAGACCACAATCACAATATTATACTATTGGTTTCCTGACAGTTGGCATTATTTACAAGTTTGTACGTAATAAAAATACGAATTTCTTGTTAAGATCAATAAGGATTAACGCACTAATCACGATGACTCATGGATATGCTAAGAATGAGATGTAAACTTGAAACAATAGTTTAATTGCTTGCTAGCATCAACTCCACACACCTTGTATTGAATTTATTTTGTAACTTTACTGCATAAAAGAAGACTTGTAAATTGTAATTATGCTAATATTTGATTAAGGTAAATTGGTTACGTGTAAAATTATCATAAAGTAATTACTTCATCACTTATGGCGCTCAATTATTATCATAAAGACTAAGTATATCGTAAAAGCTAATGATGGTTGCTTAGAATGGGTATTATCCGTTATGTTTAATGTCTAGACCATTTACTCCAATAATTAGTCTTCACTTGCAATATAGCGTTAGATTATTCTTTTACTCAGAGCACGATGTTTGCTTGAAATTTGGACCCATTCCCCGTAATTCAAGTTAATTCATTCCTAAAATAAGATATCATATATTAATAACTAGGGTTTCTCGCTCCCCGAAGTAACTTTTTGATTAATGCATTTCAAAGATACGCAGGTCGAAATTTAGCCTACTGTGTTGGCGTGTTGCCCAAGGCTCCGTGGTAAAGAGGATTATCGGAGACTCCTCTTTTATTATTTTTTGCCCAATGTATTTTTTCGAAACCAGATTTTCTGCTTTGCTACCCTCGATTTGAAGTTGTGGTTAAGGGTGTACATAGGTCGGGTTGATTCGCATTTTGTAATTATCAAATCAAACTAATTATATCGGGTATTAAATTTAAAGATCAAACTAAACCAATAAAAGTCGGGTTATTTAATCTCAAGTTTTCTCGGGTTTTCGAATTTTCGAATTTTTTTCATAAAGTCTTTATAGCACAAAACATAGTACAATTTAATTGAATGTCTTTTATTAGTATTAGTATTAATTTAATTTTGGTTTAAGATTTATTTGAGTTCATAATATTTATGGGCTACAAAACTTATTGGAGCATCCAAAAATTATAAGCCCAAGCTTGAAATAATACATTAAAAGATAAAATTATGAAAAACCTTAAAAAATATTTATAAATTACACTACAATAAATATTTTTATGTATTAAATATATTTAAAACTTCTATACATATAATATCGGGTTGGTCTAGTTTCGATCTGACTTTTTTTTTTAGTTAAAACCAAACCAAACCAAATATGGTCGGGTTTTGTTTTCCAACTCCAAACTAAATCAACCAAATCATAATCGGGTTTTTTTCTCGGTTTAACTCGGATTATCAAATTGATCGGTTTCATTTGTACACCCCGTAAATCGACTCAAAGAACTTTAATTTGTTATGTGGATCAGCGCTCAGTTTATTATACATTAATAGTTATGATTGTTTAAAGTTAGTGGATATGCAGCTAAAGCTACTTGCATTTTTTATACAATTCCAACTCATTCTAAACTACCACTATTAAACACTCCTACGATGTTACGATCCAAACCGATGGGCCGTGACGGGCATCCGATACCTTACTCAGTCGAGCACTAACGTAACAAATCTTTCATATTATTCTATCATAGGTAAATGAATCAGAGTAAAGTATGAGGGAATACAAACTTATACATATGAAGTATGGGCCTATAAGACCCAAATAACCAATCGTGTACTGAACATAGGCCGACAAGGCCATACAATCTTTTACGTATATGACATCTGTCTACAAGCCTCTAAGAATACATAATTTTCATAAAGGTCGGGACAGAGTCCCGCCATACCAAACAATACACGTCTAAATCATACTAGCCAAACAAGCAACTCTGAAACAAATAGAGCACACCAACATCTTCCGCTGAGCTGATAGCCTACTTGGAGGGCTCTCGACCTGTTTATTGGGACCTGCGGGCATGAAACGCAGCGTCCCCAGAAAAAAAATGGACGTCAGTACGAATAATGTACCGAGTATGTAAGACACATAAATAAGTACATAACAGACATAGAAGAAATATAGAGTAAATGACTCAACCTGTAAGTCTGTATAATTCTGTAAATCAAGAAATACTTATAGTGTCATGCATATGCGTATGAGTGTCATGTCGTGCATAGGTACATGTTTCATAACATCATCAGGCCTTTGAGGGCATCCCATCATATCATCTCGGTGGTGGTGGTGCGTATATAAAGCCATAACCTTTCCCATATATATATATATATATACACACACATATATACGTGTATATAATGCCATCTGGTCATGGGTCAATGTATATGTATAAATGAATGAAATGCATTTGAAGTACGTCAATAAAATATTTCGGAATGTCATAAGACCATTATGACTTTGATTAATATCATGAAGCAGACTTTATCAACTTACGTATTTTCTAAGACCCATGAATAGATGATAGAATAATGGGACACATGGGGAATCAAGAACATAAAAATCTCTAATATTTCTATGAATAGAGTCATTTATAGAAGTTGCGCATTTGCTCGTTTCGTTTGTATCGCATGGATCATGCCAAAAAGAAAGAAGGGATAGCCTTAACATACCTGAACTAATTCTTTTGAAAATCTCTTTAACACCCATTGATTGCTACAACATGTAATGACAAGATCGGAGTAGGGAAAAATCTGTATGATATTCTTGAGAAAGATTGCACCGCACACCTTTAGAATCGCAAAATCTTACGCTTCGAAGTTTTGATCACTTTGCAAATCTTAGCATCTTACGTTAAAATTCATGAACCATATTACTACTAAAGAATGAGATGCTTATTTTCAAGAATAGAAATGACCATACACTTTTTGTAGATCTTTGATAACACTTCTCCACCCAAAATTATAGTGCCACCTTTTAGTGATAATGTAGTTATCACTTAAGATAATGCCACCTTTTCCAAGTGAACTAAGAGTCACCACATATAAGATGTGTTGTTGCCACATAAATCTTCAAGACTTATCCAAAATATATTAGGTAATTACCAATTTCTTTATTAACTTGGTAATTTTTCACTAATCAATAATTAATCAATTACCCACATATTTAAGAATTATCTCAAATTACATAAAATAATACTCACTTTTAATACACTTTATACACTTTACTACCATGGTCATGGGGTACCTTGTATGGTACTAGTTCATAAATACCGGGTATTTTAGCTCGAGCCGTATTTTATCCCAAAATGCCATACTTCGATGAAGTTCTTTTTCTTCGATTTGCTTACCTTCTCACCTTCACGAATTTACTCATTACTTGTTTGAAATAGCATAAAAATCTTATAACCTTAAAGAAATCTCATTCCCAAACTTACGTTGATTAACTTACGATGAAACTTTAACGTACGAAAAATGCGGGATGTAATATCTCATTTCCAAGCTTTCACCAATTTGCTTATGGCATACTTTTACATACAAAAATATGGGGTGTAACATCATTCCCCACTTTGGAACATTCGTCCTCAAATGTTAACTGATGCACTTATCATTCTCATAACCCATAGCTCTTGCGAATACTTTAATACTCTTCTTGCCATTTAGGCGATTGTTCTGTTGTAACGACCCGACCGGTCGTTTTGAGCTCTTGCTTTTGCTTGCCAGTTCTCGGGTATGAATATCCCCGTGTGATGTATTTATGGCTTATGTAAATTGTTGGTTTTGGTTCAGGGTAATCAGAATGAATTTGGAAGGACAGTTCTCAGTTTGAAGCTTAAAATTTGAAAGGTTTGACCAAGTTTTGACTTGTTAGTATGATCTCAGATTGGAATTTTTATGATTTGGTTAGCTCCGTTAGGTAATTTAGGACTTAGGAGCATGATCGGAATGTATTTTGGAGGTCAGTGGAAGGTTTAGGCTTGAATTTGGCGAAATTGGGATTTTGACGTTTTCCAGTCGATAGGTGAGATTTTGATATAGGGGTTGGAATAGAATTCCAGAAGTTGGAGTAGGTCCGTTGTGTCATTTGAGACGTGTGTGCAAAATTTCAGGTCACTCGGACGAGGTTTGATAGACTTTTTGATCGAAAGCGGAATTTGAAAGTTTTTGGAATTCTTAGGCTTGAATCCGATGCAAATTTGGTGTTTTAATGTTGTTTTGAGTGTTGTGAAGGTTGGAACAAGTTTGAATGATGTTATGGGATATGTTGGGATGTTTGGTTGAGGTTCCGAGGGCCTCGGGTATATTTCGGGTGGTTATCAAATCAATTTTTGGACTTCGAACTTGGCAGATTTTCTGGTATTTTGTTGCAGAGAAATCCTTTTTCGCGTTCGCGAAGGGTTATTGAGAGGGGCGTTCAAGTTGTTTTTCGCGTGTGCGAGGTAGGTCCCGCATTCGCGAAGGTGTATGAGTTTAAGGCTACGCATTCGCGATTGTTGTTCCGCGTTCGCGTAGGATCGAGTTGTGTGGTCATCACGGTCGCGAGTGGGTCCTCGCTTTCGGGAAAGAGAGGATTTGGTTAGTGAAGCTTTGAGATACGCGAATGCGAGGGTGATGCCGCGTTTGCGATGAAGAATACCTGGCCAGTCAGTTTATATTTTTAAAATCGAGGGTTTGGTCCATAATTTCAAAGTTCCATTAGAGAGCTTGGGATAAGGTGAACTTTGAGGAGATTTTCAGTGGAGCTATTGGGGTAAGTATTCTTCACTCATATTTGGTTTAATTCCATAATTTAGTCTTGAATTTCATTATTTAATTTGAGAAATTAGGGTGGAAATTGGGGAAAAATGGAAGAAAAGTTTGAGAATTCTTTTGAGGATTTGAATGGGTATTTGATGACAGATTTTGATAATTTTGGTATAGACTCGTGAGAGTGTAAAGATTCTATTGATGTGATTTTTATCGAATTTGAGACGAGGGCCCGAGGGCTGGGTTTGGTCAATTTCCGGATTTTTTGTATAAATTGGATATTTTCGAATGAGCTTTGTTCCCTTAGCTTATTTTGATGGTATGAATCTGCTTTTGGCTAGATTTGGAGCATTCAGAGGCCGAGTCGTGAGGCAAAAGCATCGCGGGTTAGAATTTGGACAGGATTGAGATGAGTAATGATTGTAAATGTTGTCCTGAGGGTATAAAACCCCGGATTTCACATCGTTGTGCTATTTTGAGGTGACATACACGCTAAATGACGAGCGTGAGATCGTGCACCGTTCGGGATTATGACTTAGTCCATCCCGAATGACTGTTTTACCGCGTATTTGATTGAAAATTTTTTGCTATCATCATGTTTTGGGCTGAATGCCATATTTGGGCCTTGTGCCAACTGTTTTAGACCCTTAGGGATTTTTTTACTGCTATTTCGTCACTGTTTTGATTTTATATATGTACTCAGTCATGCTATATTCTATTATTTTCATAACTCAGCCATGTTTACTCTATTTTAACACTTTAAATAATATTTTAGGCTGAGCATCATATTTTACTATGCCCGAGTGACTTTTAGAGATTTCTGATTGAGTAGGGTCGATGGCCTATGTTATGAGGATATTATGGGATTGGGTTGCGCGCCGCAGCAGTGTGGTACTGATTTATGATTTTGAGGCTGAGGGCCTGATTTTCTACGCTACGAGGTGGCTTGATATGAGGTCGGGAGCCTGTTTGATTATTCCACGAGATGGCTTGATATTGCGCCTAGGCCGTAAGGGGCCCCTCCCGGAGTCTGTACACCCCTAGCGAGCGCGGGTACCCAGTTTGTGATGTGATATAGCCCGAGGGGCTGATACGAGTGATTGTGATAAAGCCCGAGGGGCTGATTCTGTTGGTATATTGCCCGAGGGGCTAGTTTTATGTGTTTATCTTTTCTCACTGCTTTTCATTCACTCGTTTAACTGTTAAAAAATGTTTTAAAGAAGCTTATACTGAGCTAAGGTGTTTTACAAGTTCTCGCTATTTTATTGCATTGTATTGGTTTTACACTGCCTCCTTGTAGCATTTTGATGTGTTTTACGTGTTTTCTTATCTCTCAGCTTTCATTTACCTTTATTACTCACTAAGTTGGCATACTCACATTACTCCCTGCACCTAGTGTGCAGACTCAGGTAGTTCTGGACCCAATAGCGGGTGTTGATTGCTCAGTGGCAGAATCATTGGAGTTAGCAAGGTAGCTGCTCGACATTCGCAGCACCACTTTTCTCCCTCTTGTCTTCCTTAGACTGTATTTAGTACATCCTTAGACTCTTGTTGTACTCAGACCTCAGTAGATGCTCGTGACTGGTGACACCCTGATGTCGGGCTTGTGTACTTATTCTGCACCATTCATTTAGATTTTCATTATGAAATATTTGATTAAGTAAAGACTTAAAAATGACTTTTATTGATAAATAGTTAATTTGGGAGTTGTGTCGGCTGGCCTAGTTTCACGATAGGCGCCATCACAATCGGGTCAGTTTTAGGGTCGTGACAAGTTGGGATCAGAGCCTAGGTTATATAGATCTCACGAGTCATGAACAGGTTTATTAGAGTCCCGCGGATCAGTACAGAGACGTCTTTACTTATCCTCGGGAGGCTGCAGAACCTTTAGAAAAACTTCACATTCTTGAATTCTTATCATGCGCCCTGCATTCAGCTTGAATTCTAACGACCCTTCCATGCATCCGTATGCACGCATGAGCGCTCAGTATCAGACGTGCATCTATGGCTTGTGATTCCCTGATCGAGGGGCGAGATGAGATCTTTGTGTGTTAATATTGGGCCAATCTGAAGGACTTGAGGCTGGGTTTTGCTGGTAGCTTGAGCACTGAGGTGTTGATTATGTGAGCACGTGCCTTTTGAATTTATATGTTCGGTAGGGTCCCGATTAGTGGAAGTAATGGCTAGATGACTATGTGATGAGTATGATATGACTGCGAGATGTGTTCATATGTTTTGGAAGCGACGAGAAGGGTCTGCTTGAGGATAGAATAACTATTGGTGCTTGATTTCCATCTCGATTTGAGGTATAGCCCCGAGTTTTGGGTGTGTAAAGAATCCTTTTATGTTTTCTAGTTAGGGAGTGAAGTAGATTTCACGTTGTGTTATGCGTTCAGACTCAGGAAGATTAAGTGACTGCGTAATGTTTATGATGGTGCAAGGGAATAAATGGATGTTAGTTTGAGGCGAAGCATGTGGGTTATCTCTTGCGGAGTGTTCTGAAGTTGTGTGATCCTTATTTGGTTTATTGGAAAATCTCTTTTACCAGTGAAATGTATGTGTTGCAATTTGAATTTGGGTCGCGTAAGAGAGTGGGCTTGACTGCTATGAGGGCGAATGCGAGATTTGCAGGAGATTTGAGGTACTAAATAGTCTATGTTGTACAAGCTTATAAAGGATTGAGTTTAATCTCACTATGGTATTATGGCAGTAATAGAGTATATGCATTATAAGTTATTGTGAGTTTTGATCTATGGCTTTGAGCCAAGTGGGGGAGCCTGCTATTGATTAGTTGATTGCACTGTTATGTGCTATGTTGGTTCCAGTTTGAGGTGTACTAGTGAATCAGTTGTGGCTTGCAAGGGTTGAGATTGAGAATGGTTCGAGTATAGGGAATTTTAATAAAGGCTATGCTATGCTGTATGGGTGTATGAGAATCACTGAATGACCTTAGTTGTTATTGGTAAAGGATGCTCGGTACATAGAACATGAAGTTGCTTGGATGTATTAAGGTGAGATTACGTCTGTGGTGTTGGAGTGCTAATGTAGCACAAGTCGTCCGGTCCGTTTGATCGGTCTAATTGCGGTTTGAGTAGAGAGAATGACTCTTGAGAATAGTTCTAGTGGATTTTAGATTTTACATGTAATAATTGGAGATTTTCAGGTTGTACGTTTGGCTAGAAATTGAGGTTTGCATTGGAGGGTGTTAAGACTTGTGACATTTCTATACCAATTATGGGATTCTATATATCAGTATCAGGAAGGTGAAGGTAACGACTTTGGATTCGCATGAAGTCCCTTCAGGGTAGGTATTTTGAATATGGTGCTTTTGGGAATTTTTAAGAGAGTATTCAACGGCTTATGAACCTTAGACGGTGTGGTTTTATGCTTGGGTCTCGTGTGGTTAGTCTGGGTTGAGGAATTGTAGTGTTATAGCAAGAAGAAGTATCAAGTTAAAGGTAAATCAGAAGGAACTTGGATATATGGGATAGCTTGGTAGTAGTCTGGATCGTCATGGTAAGGATATGATTTGTTCTTTGGATGCTTATGAGGTAATGAGTTTATACAAGTGTTTCACGGCAATGCTCTTGGGTTTTAGTGGCCTGCGTAGTTTGGTTGAGTTAGAAGGATTCAGTCCTGACAGGTTTGGTTTTGTGCAAAGGGGACTCGGAGATGATTTCTACCACGATTTGGAGGTGTATATTTTCTACTGGCATGAGGAACATGGGATGTATAGTGGTTTTCTCCTAGATGTGATCAAATGGGAGAGTTCTTGGCTAGTTAATTACGTAGTTTCTTATGGCTCGGAATGGATATGTAGCTCTCATGTTTATCCTAGGATGGTATGGTATATGTGGTATGTTGTGTAGGATTGAGATTTGCATGTGTAAGGTCACGATTCAATTTTGAAAAGAAGGTCACAAATTCTTAGGTAGCATGGACAGGTTTAGATGACTAGATAAATGAGATCACTAATTGGTGTGTCTTGATGAGGGTATACATTTTAGAAAGGGCGATGTGTTTGAGTTGAGGATACTTCATTAGTATTGCACCACTCTCTTGTTGGATCGGATGCTGATATTCGAGTTTGCTGGGTGGCATAGAAGAATTATAGGAGTACCTCTCGTGGAATGATTGGGTATTAGAGGTGTGTTGTATATTCGGACGGTGGAGTTGGGATCGGATATGGTGATTTGCGTGCTATATGGATTTGGAGACTGGGAGTCCTCATAAACAGGTTAGGTCGTGGTTATGGACCGCGTATATCAGTCTTGTGTAATAACTATTGGAGGTCAGAGACTCGAGTGGATCCTTGTTGGTTAGTATGCTAGATTTTGGTGTGATATTGGGTATGGACTGGTTGTCTCCGTGTCGTGTTATTTTGGGATGTTGTGCTAGGACGGCGACGTTGGCTATGCCAGGAATGCCACGGATTGAGTGGCGAGGTTCGGTAGATGATGTTCCCAATAGGGTGGTTACATTTTTGAAGACCCAGCGGATGGCTGTGAAGGGTTGTCTTTCTCATTTGGCCTTCGTGATGGATGTCAGTTTAGCGAATCCTACCGTTGATTCAGTTCCGGTGATGAGGGATTCTTCCGAATGTGTTTCCTGCTGCTGGGCATGTCGCCGGACATGGGTATTGATTTTGGTATTGATCTGGTGCCGGGTACCGGGCACCGTATTGTATGGCACTAGCAGAGTTAAAGGAGTTGAAGGAGCATCTTCAGGAACTGCTTGATAAGGGGTTCATTGGTAGGCCAATAGGGATGTGTGTTCTACATCGAGTCGGGTTGGTTAACTCTGAGTTGTATTGTTGAGGGATGTGTTGATTCGATTGTTATTGAGCTTATTAGTGATCTGGGGAGATCTATGAGTTACCTTTCCGTGTTGTGAGGTGTTAGAATTTATTGGTTATAGGCACATGTGGTGCGGTTTTATTGGGGTCTCTTAGTGGGATTCGAGCGGGAAGAGTATTGGGTGTTGCTCGGTGGATGGCGTATCGGTTTTGTCCTTTCAGGTTTGTGTAATGTTATGTCAATTGCTTCGCAGTGGTTATGATGATTTCTTTGGTTCTAGACATCAAATTGCGCGTGGTTGTCGATTTGAGCATAGTGACTTGAGGTGTTTCATGTGGACCAGTGTTTGGATAGGGTCGCGTATTACAGCGAAGTTATGTGGAGGTATGACCCTTCGGGTTAGATTTATGTGTTATATTTCTACGATGTGTGATAGGTTCCCAGTATTGTGTTATGGCGGTATTGGTGAGCTTGTGGGACAGCTCTCTCATTTGAGTCATTTTTCATGATTTGAGTACGTTCGGATTGTTGCTTATTAGTGTGCGGATTGCAGGAGTTGTGGCTTTAGTTTGTATTGATATTCCATGTCACTAGAGTAGTTGTGTTGGATTAGATGAGACCGTTGGGATCTATAATGAATACAAACGGATTCAGTTTCAGCATGTTGGAAGGATAATATTGATGTTCGGCTCAGAAATTTGCTATGGTCCTTGCCAAAGAAGAAGTGGCTTCACGAATGGTTGATCTGAGGAATGGTTATGGCTTTCTACATGTTTCATCTATCACTGGTAGTATACAGAAGTGTTGGAATGATGCTTTATTTGATAAGAGGTTTATTATCGATATTTAGTTGTTCTGAGCAACTATTGTGATCAGAAGTTATCGCTACGAGAGTTTGAACTCTATGGTATATCATGTAATTGCATCTGAGGCTGTAGGTATGGTTTGTTACAGCTTGTTAGGACTTATTCAAAGTATAGATGTGAGATTCTAATCTTATAGATGATTTCAGAAGTGGAATGTGGTTCTAAGGTTTATGGGCTTCGTTGGATTGTGAAATTTCAGTTACATTGTGTTATTGAACCTATATGATATAGGGTAACGTGGGATCACCCCCAGGTATGTGTTTGGTAAGGTTACACAGTGATTTGATGGTTTTCGGAGCAACTTTGGGCATGTTCGAGGACGAACGTATGTTTAAGTAGGGGAGGATGTAACGACCCGACCGGTCGTTTTGAGCTTTTGCATTTCGCTCGCCAGTTCTCGAGCATGACTAGACCCATGTGATGTATTATGACTTATGTAAATCGTTGGTTTTGATTCAGGGTAATCAAAATGAATTTGGAAGAAAAATTCTTAGTTTGAAGCTTAAAATTTGAAAGGTTTGACTTGTTAGTATATGATATCGGATTGGAATTTTTATGATTTGGTTAGCTCCTTTAAGTGATTTGGGACTTAAGAGCATGATCAGAATGTATTTTGGAGGTCGGTGGATGGTTTAGGCTTGAATTGGTAAAATTGAGATTTTGGCGTTTTCCGGTTGATAGGTGAGATTTTGATATGGGGGTTGAAATGGAATCCCGAAAGTTAGAGTAGGTCTGTTGTGTCATTTGTGATGTGTGTGCAAAATTTTAGGTCATTCGGACGAGGTTTGATAGATTTTTTGATCGAAAGCGGAATTTGGAAGTTTTTGGAATTCTTAGGCTTGAATCCAATGCAAATTTGGTGTTTTAATGTTGGTTTAAGTGTTCCGAAGGTTGGAACAAGTGTGAATGATGTTATGGGATATTTTGGCATGTTTGGTTGATGTCCTGAGGGCCTCGGTTGTGTTTCGGGTGGTTATCAGATCAATTTTTGGACTTTGGACTTGGCAGATTTTCTGGTATTTTGTTGCAGAGAAATCCTTCTTCGCGTTCGTGAGAGGGCACTCGCGTTCGCGAAGGGTTATTAAGAGGGGCAGTCAAGTTGTTCTTCGTGTTCGCGAGGTAAGTCCTGCGTTCGCGAAGGTGTATGAGTTTAAGGCTGCGCGATCGCGATTGTTATTCCGCGTTCGCGTAGGGTCGAGCTGTATGGTCATCGCGTTAGCGTGTGGGTCCTCGCTTTCGCGAAGGAGAGGATTTGGTCAGTGAATCTTTGAGCTTCGTGAAAGCGAGGGTGATGTCGCGATCGCGATGAAGAATACCTGGGCAGTTAGTTTATATTTTTAAAATCGAGGGTTTGGTCCATAATTTCGAAATTCCATTAGAGAGCTCGGGAGAAGGTGAACTTTGAGGAGATTTTCAGTGGAGCTATTCGGGTAAGTATTCTTCACTCATATTTGGTTTAGTTCCATGATTTAGTCTTCAATTTAATCATTTAATTTGAGAAATTAGGTTGGAAATTGGGGAAAAATGGAAGAAAAGCTTGAAAATTATTTTGGGGATTTGAATGGGCATTTGATGTCGGATTTTTTCGAATGGGCTTTGTTCCCTTAGCTTATTTTGATGGTATGAATCTGATTTTGGCTAGATTTGGAGCATTCAGAGGCCGAGTCGAGAGGCAAAGGCATCGCGGGCTAGAATTTGGACCAGATTGAGGTGAGTAATGATTGTAAATATTGTCGTGAGGGTATGAAACCCCAGATTTCACATCGTTTTGCTATTTTGAGGTGACGCACACGCTAGATGACGAGCGTGGGGTCATGCACCATTGGGGATTGTGACTTAGTCCATCCCGAATGACTGTTTTACCGTGTATTTGATTAAAACTGTTTGCTATCATCATGTTTTGGGCTGAATGCCATATTTGGGCCTCGTGCCAATTGTTTTGGACCCTTAGGGAAATTTTTACTGGTATTTCATCACTGTTTTGATTTTATATCTGTACTCAGTCATGCTATATTCTACTGTTTTCATAACTCAGCCATGTTTATTCTGTTTTAACACTTTAAATGATATTTTGGGCTGAGCACCATATTTTACTATGCCCGAGTGGCTTTTAGAGATTTCTGACTGAGTAGGGACAATGACCTGTGTTGTGAGGATATTATGGGATCGGGCTGCGCGCCGCAGCAGTATGGTACTAATTTATGATTATGAGGCTAAGGGTCTGATTTGTTACGCCACGAGGTGGCTTGATATGAGGCCGAGAGCCTGTTTGATTATTCCACGAGATGGCTTGATATTGCGCTTGGTTGTAAAGGGCCCCTCCCTGAGTCTGTACACCCCTAGTGAGCGCGGGTACCCAGTTTGTGATGTGATATAGCCCGAGGGGCTGATGTTGTTCCATGTTATTGCCCGAGAGGCTGATACGAGTGATTGTGAGAAAGCCCGAGGGGCTGATTCTATTGGTATATTGCCCCGAGGGGCTGGTTTTATGTGTTTATCGTTTCTCATTATTTTTCATTCACTCGTTTAACTGTTAAAAGATGATTTAAAGTAGCTTATACTGAGCTAAGGTGTTTCACAAGTTCTCGCTATTTTATTGCATTGTATTGGTTTTACACTGCCTCCGTGTAGCATTTTGCTGTATTTTACGTGTTTTCTTATCTCTCAGTTTTATTTACCTTTATTACTCACTAAGTTGGCATACTCACATTACTCTCTGCACCTTGTGTGCAGACTCAGGTAATTTTGGACCCGGTAGCGGGTGTTGTTTGCTCAATAACAGAGTCACTGGAGTTAGCAAGGTAGCTGCCTGACGTTCGCATCACTGCTTTTCTCCCTCTTGTCATCCTTAGACTGTATTTAGTACATCATTAGACTCTTGTTGTACTCAGACCTCAGTAGATGCTCGTGACTGGTGACACTCTGATGTAGGTTTGTATACTTATTTTGCACCGTTCATTTAGATTTTCATTATGAAATATTTGATTAAGTAAAGACTTAAAAATGACTTTTATTGATAAATGGTTAATTTGGGAGTTGTGTTGGCTGGCCTAGTTTCACGATAGGCGCCATCACGACCGGGTCGGTTTTAGGGTCATGACAAGTTAGTATCACAGTCTAGGTTACATAGGTCTCACGAGTCATGAGCAGGTCTAGTAGAGTCTCGCGGATCGGTACGGAGACGTCTATACTTATCCTCGGGAGGCTGCAGAACCTTTAGGAAAAACTTCACATTCTTGAATTCTTATCGTGCACCCTGGATTCAGCTTGAAATGTAACTACCCTTCCATGCGTCCGCATGCGCGCATGAGCGCTCAGTATCAGATGTGCATCGATGGCTTGTGATTCCCTGATCGAGGGGCGAGATGAGATCTTTGTGTGTTAATGTTGGGCCAATCTGAAGGACTTGAGGCCGGGTTTTGCTGGTAGCTTGAGCACTGAGGTGCTGATTATGTGAGCACGTGCCTTTTGAATTTATATGTTCGGTAGGGTCCCGATTAGTGGAAGTAATGGCTAGATGACTATGTGATGAGTATGATATGATTGCGAGATGTGTTCATATGATTTGGAAGCGACGAGAAGGGTCTGCTTGAGGATAGAATAACTATTGGTGCTTGATTTCCATCTCGATTTGAGGTATAGCCCCGAGTTATGGGTGTGTAAAGAATCCTTTTATGTTTTCTAGTTAGGGAGTGAAGTAGATTTCACGTTGTGTTATGCGTTCAGACTCAGGAAGATTAAGTGACTGCGTAATGTTTATGATGGTGCAAGGGAATAAAGGGATGTTAGTTTGAGGCGAAGCATGTGGGTTATCTCCTGCGGAGTGTTCTGAAGTTGTGTGATCCTTATTTGGTTTATTGGAAAATCTCTTTTACCAGTGAAATGTATGTGTTGCAATTTGAATTTGGGTCGCGTAAGAGAGTGGGCTTGACTTCTATGAGGGCGAATGCGAGATTTGCAGGAGATTTTAGGTACTAGATGGTCTATGTTGTACAAGCTTATGAAGGACTGAGTTTAATCTCACTATGGTATTATGGCAGTAATAAAGTATATGCATTATGAGTTATTGTGTATTTTGATCTATGGCTTTGAGCCAAGTGGGGGAGCCTGCTATTGATTAGTTAATTGCACTGTTATGTGCTATGTTGGTTCCAGTTTGAGGCGTACTAGTGAATCAGTCGTGGCTTGCAAGGGTTGAGATTGATAATGGTTCGAGTATAGGGAATTTTAAGAAAGGTTATGCTATGCTGTGTAGGTGTATGAGAATCATGAAATGACTTGAGTTGTTATTGGTAAAGGATGCTCAGTGCATAGAACATGAAGTTGCTTGGTTGTATTAAGGTAAGATTACGTCTGTGGTGTCGGAGTGCTAATGGAGCATGGGTCGTTCGGTCCATTTGATCGGATTAATTGCGATTTGAGTAGAGAGGATGACTCTTGAGAATGGTTCTAGTGGGTTCCAGATTTTACATGTAATAATGGAGATTTTCAGGCTGTATATTTGGCTAGAAACTGAGGTTTGCATTGGAGGGTGTCAAGACTTGTGACATTTCTATACCAATTATGGGATTCTATATATTCGTAAGAAGTCCCTTCAGGGTGGGTATTTTGAATATGGTGCTTTTAGCAATATTTAAGAGAGTATTTAGCAGCTTAAGAGAGTTGGCGTACTCACATTACTCTCTGCACCTTGTGTGCAGACTTAGGTAGTTCTGGACCCGGTAGCGGGTGTTGATTTCTCAGTGGTAGAGTCATTGGAGTTAGAAAGGTAGCTGCCCGACGTTCACAGCACCACTTTTCTCCCTCTTGTCTTCCTTAGACTATATTTAGTACATCCTTAGACTCTTGTTATACTCAGACCTTAGTAGATGCTCGTGACTGGTGACACCCCGATGTCGGGCTTGTGTACTTATTCTGCACTGTTCATTTAGTTTTTCATTATGAAATATTTGATTAAGTAAAGACTTAAAAATGACTTTTATTGATAAATGGTTAATTTGGGAGTTGTGTCGGCTGACCTAGTTTCACGATAGGCGCCATCACGATCGGGTCGATTTTAGGGTCGTGATATCTGTGAATGAATCCCAAAGGCCAGGGCATTCCCCCCTTTAAGACTCTTTCTCACACCACGACTTGTAGCTGGAATCCTTCTAATCTTGTAACTATTGCTACCTTCTATCATGCAGCCTTTACGACTCTAACTTTGTATGTGCACCTATACGACTCTTTTCTTCTCTTCCCTCTAACTTTTAGCCAATCTCTAGGCTACACTTTATGAACATATACAAAATTATGTCAAGTTGTCCCTTTGGGCGTCATTAGCTTTACTACATCTAAGTAGGCCATACTATACCCTAATTCTTACTTCAATTTATCGTTGCGGAGGTTTGCTACCAAATTTCATCTTACTCTTGTTGCTTATCCCATATGTATAAATCCAAGTCTTTTAATGCTTCTTCATTACTATTCATCTTAAGAATGACGACCTAATCTCAGCTCATACTTTGTGACTTTTGTCTATCTGTTATGATTTGCCGCAATATTGACCGACAATATACCACTAATACCTTGAAACTTCTTACGTAAAACCTTGTCACTAGGGCTTACATTACATCGAGGAATATTTGAAGTGATTTCCATAATCGTATTTCATAGTATCTCGAGGTGATTCATCTTATGGGGCTATTCTGATCTCGTACCGTCCGCGAAATCTTTTCTCCTTCTCCCATTTTTTTCATCAAATCATTATTCAATTGAAGGCATAAACGTTATCTTTTATCTGCCACAATTACACCTTCATTTCATTACCAGGGCAGCATTCCATCTTTTCTAAATGCTGCTAGTCTTAGACTCCTTTGAGTTCATTCGGCTATACTGAGCCTTCTATAACTTAGAGAACCCATCAGCTCTCTTGTTTTCATGAGCTTAACCCCGAGAACTTATTCATTCTCGTCACCTTCTCACTTACCATTTCTTGTTCTTACTCTTGTCTTCCTAAAACCTTGTCGTTTTATCATACTTGTTACACCCCAAGTTTTCATACGTGAGAGTACGTCGTAAGTCATTGATGTAAGCTCGGAAATGAGATTCTATTTGGAAGAATATAAAGTAAGTTAATCATGTTACCTTGGAGGTTACAAATATTTAAGATCATGAATAATGAGTACCAAGAGGGTTGGAAATCTTAGAAGCTAAACCAATTGAAGAAAATAAGTTTTGTCGAAAGTCGACAAGTTTCGAATGTTATAACATGTACTTTGGGGTGAGACTAGAGTTCTTAACATGATAAGGAGGTTATTCTATGAGTTATTTTAGTTGTATGATATTCATTTTCTACATTTTGAAGGCAAGCAAGTTGTGGAACAAGAGTTGGCAAAGGTCATCACAAGTTACATTCATAAATGTTCTGAAATTTAGGTCAAATGTATCTGAGAATTTCTCCAAATATACTTGGAATCATGGGGTGTTCTACCTACCAAATTTAAGGTCTACGAGTCTAGTTTCTAACGCATTAAACCGTTTGTCAATACGACATCGGAGTAGAGAGATATTTGCATTTTCGCGAGACCGCGCAAGCAGCTCCCAATGGGACCCACTTAGGCGGTGGTTGACCTACTTCAATTTATAAACGATTTGGACGCCTATTTTTGCTCATTTTTCAACTAATATTCGTCTCCAAACCTCTCCTAACCCTCCTAAACATATACCAGAAGGGTTTGAAGTGATTACACCGTATTTCAATATCAAAACTTAGTTCTAGTGAAGAACAACACCTCTTTGAGGTTGTGTTGTCATTGAGGATTGTTGTGGGCTGTATTTGGATGAAATTCCAAGTTGTTGCTGCTGTCTAAGGTGAGTATAATAGCCTACTAATTTTTCTTAAGCTTGCTTGTATGTTGGTTAAGTTGTTAGGATGATAAACTACAAGATAATACTTGGACTAGCTTAAGTCACTTCTATGGTGTTGTATTGCTATTAAGGGTTGTTGTAAACTGAATATAACTTGGATTTTGACTTTAAGTTACTGTATAAGGTATGAATATTTTGTTCTTGCTTGTGCCTAAGGTTATCTTGATGTTGATCAAGTTAAATGGATGGGCTAGACAAGAACTAGTGAATAAAGTTGCTAATTGAGGATAGTTGAAGTTGTGGATTATTTTCGTTGTTATAAATATATGGTATAAGGCTGGAATCATTGATTAATGACTTCATTATCATGTTAATGATACTTTTAGGTTGAAGTAAGAAGTCTATAAGGATAGATAAGGGGTATACAGATTCCAATCAGAGCTTGCCGCCCGTCGTAATGTAGTTGTGACTTGTTGTTGTTATATGGTGTCTTGATATTGATAATTATGTATTGATGGATTGCTCTGGTAATTGTTGTTGGTATATGGTATTGGAGGAGGCCCTTGTTACAAGGGAGATGCTGCCAAAATTTACGTAAACGAGCTACTAGCTTAAGTTATAGACTTAGCCTTTGCTCAGCACTGATTTTAAATCTCCTTATACTATGATAGATTGAGTTGACTTGTTTTAAGAGTTGCTTGGAAGGGATTAGGGACTCAACGGGTTTAAGTTATATTAAGGCACTTTCTTCTTTCTTTTGGCATGATCTAAAAGGAAATGAACATAAACGATACGCTATTTCATAACGGATCTACTCCTAGCAACTAAGGTTGTCCATGTTGTTCTTTCCTTATAAAATTATTCTAAACAAGTGTGTATGATCCTTAAATCCTACTAAGGTTCATATTGATTGTAGGGATGTCCATAATGTTCTTAAGTCACTCCAAAAGGTTTAGAATGTGATTCCATGAGTTGAGCATGCATTATATATATGTATCTATTTTACTCTACCGAGCCGCGCTATAGTTGGCTGGGTACGGCACCTATTGTGCAACCACTGATCAGTTGGGTTTACTGAGCTCCACGTGGCCGGGTACGATTCTACCGAACCTTATGATGGTCGGGTACGCTTTTACCGAGTCCTCTTTGAGGCCGGGTACGATATGATGATGATGATGCCCACAGAGGCGAATGTTTTAAAACGTTTATGTATATATATGTATTATGTATTTCATATCAGTAACCCCCAGAGGCACTCTGATGTTACAGGTTGTATCTCCTCTATCTCTCTCTTTACATTACTGTTCTTGTTTATGCTTTCCTGCCTAACATACTCGGTACTTTATTCGTACTGACGTCCCTTTTGCCTAGGGACGCTGCATTTCATGCCCGCAGGTCCCGATTGATAGGTTGATAGTCCTCCTAGTAGGCTATCAGCTCAGCGAAGGTGTTGGTGCACTCCACTTGCTCCGGAGTTGCCTATTTGGTCAGTATACTTTGGATATGTATTGATTGGTATGGCGGGACCCTGTCCCGACCTTTATGATTTGATGTACTCTTAGAGGTTTGTAGACAGATGTCAGGTGTATGCATACTTGTATGGCCTTGTCGGCCTATGTTTCGAGTTTACTAATGGTCATGTCGGCCTTATAGGCCCGTATGTCACATATATAAGTTTGTATATCATATTGGGTCTTCATATGTTGAGTATTCCCTTATGTTTTATTCTTGTTATCTCATGACGGGTTTTCTGGCTCATTTACTCATGATAATATGATAAGAAAGATATGTTATGTTGGTACTCGGTTGAGTAAGGCACCGGGTGCCCGTCGCGGCCCTTCGGTTTGGGTCGTGACAGAAGTGGTATCAGAGCAGTTCTGTCCTAGGGAGTCTACAAGTCGTGTCTAGTAGAGTCTTGTTTATGGGTGTGTTGTGCACCACACTTATAAGCAGGAGGCTACAGGGCATTTAGGTCGGTCACTCTTTCTTCTTACTCTAGATCATGCAGTAGAGCTCAGTTGTAAGAATTCAAACTCCTAAATTCGACTTTAGTCGTAACCCAACGATACTTACATCCATAAAGACAGTTGGTAAGAGATTGCATGTGGATGTTGAAGAGTTGAGTCAGAGGAACTCGATTTCACATCATGCTTATGATGAGTAAATATGAGGGCTTCAATAGATCATGTGTGTACTAAGATGTGTATGCTTCTTAATAAGGAGCCTTAAGGCACAGATATTTATTCACGAATATGGTGAAAATCTATGAGGAATTCAGAATCTAGATACAAGTTTTAACAAGTAAAAGAAGTAAGGTGAAGAGGGGTACGAGGCACCCAGATAATGAAGATTATCAATATTTTCAAATCAGGCAGAGAAATATAAGCATTTTGGTACCTTCATCAATGACAGAGGTAAGTACAATTGGCCACACCCTTCTCAGTTATGTTCTATGGGAACTAACAGATATTATTTAAGAGAAAGATGGGATATCAGGATCTAGTTGGAGTTAGAGCAACCCAAAAATTGTGGATAGGTTGTTATCATTAACTAACGTTTCCGAAAGATGGTGCAAATGTGGTAATAGATCTCCTTCTAAGACACCCAGATGGTGAACTCTAGAGTAGTACAATCAGATACGAATACTGGAATATTCAAAAATTTCAGAAGATAGGCAGTGGGATCCTAGAAGGGACAAATATTTACCTTAGTATGACTCTAGCCCCGAGTAAAAAAAAAGAATGTTAGGCATTCCCAAGTGCCAGTGAGATGAAGCTATGGGAGCTTATAGGGAAAGAACTTTTTGTTGAAGTTTTCAGAATAAAGTGATAGACAAAAGAAATATTATCCGGAGAATAAGAAGAAAATAAATAAAGCATCATGAGTAAGATGTGATATAGGGGTGATAACAGTAAATCAAAATATGACACGATGACAGAGTCTATAGTCAAGTGAAGGAAAATACAAGAGGTGACAAGCCTTAAGGCAATAAAAGAGTATAAACCATAACGTCATATTCTTATTTTGAGAAATGAGTTGGTGACTTCAACGTGATTACCAGGAGGAAAGGTTAGACCCCAGAGTAATAAAAATCAGTATGGGCTGGTGAACAAGATAAAATCGAACATGAATTAGGGACCAGAGGATTTGATAATGGTCGACATCGTGAGAATTTCAAAGATCATGCTCCAACAATAATAGAATAGACAACAGACGAATAACCTTTAAAGGTTATCTAGGAAGTCGCTTACCTAAAGCAAGAACTCTGAGCAGAGTTAATCTTAAGGGACTAAGTGTGCCAGTTACCGTAGGTGTCACCTTCGTGCGTAAGAAATTTAGTTATCCCTGGTACAGAAGGTTACCATAAGGTGATTAAGGTTCATTGATAATGTGAAAAGACGCCAAAGATGAAGAGGTAAAACAACTATAGGTAGATCGTCGTAGTACTAAATCTTAGTACTCCCCTGAAGGGGGGAATATGGTGTGATATGGTATTAAGTCGGAGCTAAGCGGTTTAGTTAACTATGGGATGGTAAAGGAAGAATGTGGTAAAAACGAGAAAGGGATGATGTTGCATTTATTCAGTTCCTGCAGATATGTTGCGACTCCAGAACATTATACAAGCACGACATCGGGAGAGGCAATAAAAGTTTCCGGCCAGGATGTTATTGATAAATAAGTGTGAATGGACACTTGATACATCAGGAGCTAGTGGAGAGAGATAAGTTAAGACAAAGGATATATCCCAAGAGGGATTATGCAGAATATATATATATATATATATATATGAGAATGGACCAACGAGTAATTAGTAGTTGATTCAGGAAGAGCCCAGTTATGGCTAGACAAGAGGTCACAGATAAATCAATAGATCATGCAAGATAAATGTAGTGAACCGCAGCATAGTGAATTCAGTCTCGCAGATACGAGATCGCAATCATTTGAAAAAATTTCAGATAGGAGTTGAGGCAATTAAAGGTACCATTTTTAAGGTTTATAAAAATAAGAGAGAGTGCCACTAAGGAGACAATAAAAATTTGAGCTTAGAAGTAACCCTACGAGCACAAAGGCATAAATTTATGTAACTAAGGATTATTATGGGCGAGTAAGAATAACGAAAATTACCTTCGGGTGTACGATATATCAAGCTCGCAACTTTACAAGAGCCAGAAGGTTTCCCTAAGTACTACAATAAAAGACTAGCTGAGGAAATAAGGAAGAAGGTTTCCACCTAAGCATAGTGAGCTAAAGAGTAAATTATCCTGTAACAACAGTCTCACTACAATATTTTATACACTCCATAAGAAAGTGGCACCTATCATGGCTAATGAATGGTAAAAAAAAAGCCATCAAAGGTGATGTTTGAGATCATATGAGGTACAGGAAATTATAGTATTCGTGGGCAAAAAGACAAGCCATGTATTCATGCAACAAGTGATAGAACGACCAGCAAAAGTAATTGCTTACATTTAAGGACAACTGAGAAGGCACGAAAGGAAATTTATGGTGCTAGCAAGTTAAAGGAAGATTGGGAGTAGTATAAATAGATCGGTGTAGGTCCTAAGGTAAAGTATTGTAGAGCAACAAGGTTTTAGGTAGATAGGAGTAAGGATATGAAAGGGTGAGTGAGAAGGTGACGAGAATATGTATGTCCTCAGGATTAAACCCATCAACACAAGGGAGCTGATGATTTCCATATGTAATAAAAAGCTCGGTACAGTCTGAATAAACATAGAGGAGTCTGAGACTAGGTGCATTTAGAAGAGATGGAATGCTGCCCTGGCAGTAGAATAAGGGTCTAATTATGATAGATAAGAGGATGATGCTTAGGCCCTTGATTGAGTAATGATTTAACGAGAAAGGGATTTCATTAATTGCACGGGATTAGAATACCCCCATAAGATGAATCGTGTTGGGATGCAATGAAATACGGTTATTGAAGTATAGTATTATCCCTAGGTGGATCAGGAAAATCACTTCATATGTTCCCCGATAAGATGTGAGCCCTAGTGATAGTGTATTACGTAAGAGGTTGCAAGTTATCAGTGATAGATTATAGATCAACATTAAGGTGAATAAACAATAGATGGGTACAAGTTCCAAAGTTCGAGATGAGATTTGTTTGTTATTCTTAGATGAATAATAATGAGGAAGCACTAAAGGACTTAGATTTATACATATAGGATAAGCAGCGAGAGAGTAACCTGGAGTTAGGTAGCAAACCTCAGTAATAATAAACCGAAGTAAGTTTTATGGTATAGTATAACCTACCTAGATGTAGTAAAACCATAATGATAGATATACAAGGCTATAAAACAAGAGATAGAAATAGTCTTAAGTTCGATAAAGTACCAAGCGAAAGACATCAGTACACCTATAGATGCCTAGAGGGACAGCTTGTCATAATTCTGTATATGTTCATAAAGTGAGGTTAGAGATTGGCTAAAAGATGGAGGAAAAAGAGAATACGAGTCCTTAGGCGCTCATACAAGGACACAGTCGTACATACTGCATGACATAAGGTATCAAATGTTACGATGTTGGAAGAATTCCAACCACATGTCATGGTGTGACAAAGAGGCCTAAAAGGGGGAATGCCCAAGCGTTTCGATTTATTCACAAAACAGTTGCTTAGATGGAAAGATGAGCATTAAAGTATTCGTAAGAGCCATAGTTTATGAAACTGATAAGCGCATCAATCAGCATTCGAGGACGAATGTTCCAAAGGGGGGAATGATGTTACACCCCAAGTTTTCATACGTGAGAGTACGTCGTAAGTCATTGATGTAAGCTCGGAAATGAGATTCTATTTGGAAGAAAATAAAGTAAGTTAATCATGTTACCTTGGAGGTTACAAATATTTAAGATCATGAATAACGAGTACCAAGAGGGTTGGAAATCTTAGAAGCTAAACCAATTGAAGAAAATAAGTTTTGTCGAAAGTCGACAAGTTTCGAATGTTATAACATGTACTTTGGGGTGAGACTAGGGTTCTTAACATGATAAGGAGGTTATTCTATGAGTTATTTTAGTCGTATGATATTCATTTTCTACATTTTGAAGGCAAGCAAGTTGTGGAACAAGAGTTGGCAAAGGTCATCACAAGTTACATTCATAAATTTTCTGAAATTTAGGTCAAATGTATCTGAGAATTTCTCCAAATATACTTGTAATCATGGGGTGTTCTACCTACCAAATTAAAGGTCTACGAGTCTAGTTTCTAACTCATTAAACCTTTTGTCAATACGACATCGGAGTAGAGAGATATTTGCATTTTTGCGAGACCGCGCAAGCAGCTCCCAATGGGACCCACTTAGGCGGTGGTTGACCTACTTCAATTTATAAACGATTTGGACGCCTATTTTTGCTCATTTTTCAACTAAAATTCGTCTCCAAACCTCTCCTAACCCTCCTAAACATATACCACAAGGGTTTGAAGTGATTACACCATATTTCAACATCAAAACTTAGTTATAGTGAAGAACAACACCTCTTTGAGGTTGTGTTGTCATTGAGGATTGTTGTGGGCTGTATTTGGATGAAATTCCAAGTTGTTGCTGCTATCTAAGGTGAGTATAACAGCTTACTAATTGTGCTTAATCTTGCTTGTATGTTGGTTAAGTTGTTAGGATGATAAACTACAAGATAATACTTAGATTAGCTTAAGTCACTTCTATGGTTTTGTATTGCTATTAAGGGTTGTTGTAAACTGAATATAACTTGGATTTTGACTTGAAGTTACTGTAGGAGGTATGTATATTGTGTTCTTTCTTGTTCCTAAGGTTATCTTGATGTTGATTAAGTTAAATGGATGGGCTAGACATGCACTAGTGAATAAAGTTGCTAATTGAGGATAGTTGAAGTTGTGGATTATTTTCGTTGTTATAAATATATGGTATAAGGCTTGAATCATTGATTAATGACTTCATTATCATGTTAATGATACTTTTAGGTTGAATTTAGAAGTCTATAAGGATTGATAATGGGTATACGGATTCCAATCAGAGCTTGCCGCCTGTCGTAATGTAGTTGTGACTTGTTGTTGTTATATGGTGTCTTGATATTGATAATTATGTATTGATGGATTGCTCTGGTAATTGTTGTTGGTATATGGTACTGGAGAAGGCCCTTGTTACAAGGGAAATGCTGCCAAAATTTACGTAAACGAGCTAGTAGCTTAAGTTATAGACTTAGCCTTTGCTCAGCACTGATTTTAAATCTCCTTATACTATGATAGATTGAGTTGACTTGTTTGAAGAGTTGCTTGGAAGGGATTAGGGACTCAACGGGTTTAATGTATGTTAAGACACTTTCTTCTTTCTTTTGGCATGATCTGAAAGGAAATGAACATAAACGATACGCTATTTCATAACGGATCTACTCCTAGCAACTAAGGTTGTCCATGTTGTTCTTTCCTTATAAAATTATTCTAAACAAGTGTGTATGATCCTTAAATCCTACTAAGGTTCATATTGATTGTAGGGATGTCCATAATGTTCTTAAGTCACTCCAAAAGGTTTAGAATGTGATTCCATGAGTTGAGCATGCATTATATATATGTATCTATTTTACTCTACCGAGCCGCGCTATAGTCGGCCGGGTACGACACCTATTGTGCAACCACTGATCAGTTGGGTTTATCGAGCTCCACGTGGCCGGGTACGATTCTACCGAACCTTATGATGGTCGGGTACGCTTTTACCGAGTCCTCTTTGAGGCCGGGTACGATATGATGATGATGATGATGCCTACAGAGGCGAATGTTTTAAAACGTTTATGTATATATATGTATTATGTATTTCATATCAGTAACCCCCAGAGGCACTCTGATGTTACAGGTTGTATCTCCTCTATCTCTCTCTTTACATTACTGTTCTTGTTTATGCTTTCCTGCCTAACATACTCGGTACTTTATTCGTACTGACATCCCTTTTGCCTGGGGATGCTGCATTTCATGCCCGCAGGTCCTGATTGATAGGTTGACAGTCCTCCTAGTAGGCTATCAGCTCAGCGAAGGTGTTGGTACACTCCACTTGCTCCGGAGTTGCCTATTTGGTCAGTATACTTTGGATATGTATTGATTGGTATGGCGGGACCCTGTCCCGACCTTTATGATTTGATGTACTCTTAGAGGCTTGTAGACAGATGTCAGGTGTATGGATAATTGTATGGCCTTGTCGGCCTATGTTTCGAGTTTACTAATGGTCATGTCGGCCTTATAGGCCCGTATGTCACATATATAAGTTTGTATATCATATTGGGTCTTCATATGTTGAGTATTCCCTTATGTTTTTTTCTTATTATCTCATGATGGGTTTTCTGGCTCATTTACTCATGATAATATGATAAGAAAGATATATTACGTTGGTACTCGGTTGAGTAAAGCACCGGGTGCCCGTCGCGGCCCTTCGGTTTGGGTCGTGACAATACTTTAGCTTGCGACCTACATATATTCATTTATAATGCTCGCAATCTTACTTTACCATAGATTTCCTTGTATTATTCTGGAACATCAAGCAAGACATCTCATCGTCCCTATCTCTTCTTTACTCTCTTGGCTAGATCTCTCGGTACCTAGAAACCACAGGCTGGAAAATATACTATTGACGATACTGTTATCGTTCCTGGATACTGAATACCTGTACTTCTAGCCTCTATCTAAAGTATGGACTATTGTAGCCTTATGCATTTGAGTATATCGTACGTTGTTCACCTTTACCTTACTTACCTTAAAATCTCGCATCACATCTTGTATCTCTTTCATAACCTCTCTTCCACATAGGTATGATTCACATCCACAACTTGGAGCTTTATTATAATACTACAATCGATGGGAGCTTCATACTGACTTCTTATGAGGCTGTTACTTTTCTAACTGGCTTTATCGAAGAGTTGTTATAGACTATGGTTGTTATACTATCTCTATTGTACCTCTAATATTAAGGTTGGACCTGCAATGTTCTCGACCACAATTTCTATAATTTTCTAGGTTCAATAATGAGACTCTTGATTTACTTAGTTGATGTAATTCTTTAGTTTCCTCTTCCCTTTGATCAACCTTCGTGTAGGCTTAAGCTATCTTCCTATCTGCGACTCACGGTATTAGCTATTACTTTAGTCCTGCATGAACGCTATAGAATATCCAAGATATAATCTTCTACCAATCCAATTCTTTGTCTATAACCTAGACTTAATTATTCCTTTTAACTTATATTGGAGTCTTCTACGGCTGTATGATTGTCAACATATGTATATTCCAGAATCGCAAGTGCACTTATAACGTAACCAACTCTGGATCATTGATCGAATAGTTCCTTTCATTCCTTCTCAACTTTCTTTAAACATAAGCTATTACTTTTCCTGGTCTTCTGCCTCCTTGTTGCAAGCATACTTAGCTTATCTTAGTTCCCACGCATGCTGAAATTTTCGTGCAACTCATATGATCTCTAATATTAATTTTGACTTTACTTCCCGTTCATTAGCCGCGGTAGGTTCCTCTTTCTTATAGAAGACGTACAATGTTGTTGTGAAGCTGTTGTTACAAGACCATTTCCTCTTTAGGTTACTATGCTTAGATTGAAGCCTTCTTCCCCATCTCCTCAGCTAGTCTTTTACTGTAGTACTTAGGGAGGACCCTCTGACTCTTGTAAAGCTGCGAGTTGATTACATCGTATACCCAATAAAAATTTTGATGTCCTTCCTCGCCTACAATTATCCATAGTTACTTACCTCCATGCCTTTGTGCTTGTAGGGTTGCTTCTGAACTGATATTTTGACTGTCTTCCCAGTGGCACTATCTTTCATTCCCAGAATACTCATACGGTACCTTGAACGACCCCACTCTTATCTGAATACTTTTTATGTATTACAATGACGTTACTGCGAGGCTGAATTCACTATATTGGGTTTTACTAGGTTTATCTTGCACGATCTGCTGACTTATCTGTTTAGCCATAACTAGGCTCTTCCTTAATCAATTACCAACTACTCGTTGGCCTATTCTCATATCGATTTTCTGCGTAACCTTTCTTGGGTTATTTCCTTTGGATTAACTTACCGCTCGCACCAGCTCTTTATCTATCAATAACATTTCGGGTCGAAACCTTTACTTCCTCTCCTTGACGTTGTGTTTGCATAATATTCTGGAATCTTAGCATATCTGTAGGATTTGAATAAATGCAATTTCATCCCTTTCTCATTTTTTTCGTATTCTTCCTTTACCATTCCATAATTACTAGAACCACTTAATTCTAGCTTAACGCCACATCATAATATATTCCCCCCTTTTGGGGAGTACTAAGAATTGTAGCTACGATGACATACCCATAGAAGTTTTACCTCTTCATCTTTGGCATCCTTTCACATCATCGATGACCCTTACTCGCCTTGCGGTAATCCTCCCATACCAAGGATAGCAAAATTCCTTACTCACCAGGGTGACACTTAGTATAACTGGCACATACAATCCCTTAAGCTGAACTTTGCTCACATTGCTTGCTTTAGGGAAGCGTCTTCCTGAATGGCTATTCTCTGAATTTTTCATAAATCTTCTTTTGTCGTCCATTTTATTATTGCCGGAGCAAAATCTGAAATTCTTATGATGTTGACTATTATCAATCACTTAGTCTCTAATTCATATTTAGTTTATCCTATTTACCAGCCCATACTGATTTTTATCATTCTGAGGTCTAACATTTCCTTCTGGTAGTTGCGTTAGAGTCTCGAACTTATTTCTTGAAATAAGGGTATGACTATATGGCCTATACTCTTTTGTTGTCTCAAGGCCTGTCACCTCTCGTGTTTTCCTTCTTGAGTATGGACTCTTTAATACTGTCATCTTTTTGATCTACTGTTGTCATCCACGTATCATATCTTACTTATAATGCTTCATTTACTCTCCTCTTATTTCCCGCTAACATTTATGTCTATCACTTTATTCTAAAAACTCGAACAAGGCATTCTTTTAATTTTAGTTCCCCTTGCTTCATCTACTAGACTTTCGAGTTGTCTAGCATTCTTTCCCTACTAGGGACGGGACCCACACTAAGGTAACATTTATTCCTTCAAGGATTCTAGTGCCTATCCTTGTAGTACTCATATCCAGCTGTACTATTTTAGAGTGCACCATCTAGGTATCTCACAAGGAGATCTATTAGCACCTTTGTAATATCCTTCGGAAATATCAACTAACGCAAACAATCCATTCATCATTTTGGGATACTCTAGCCCCAGCCAGATCCTGATATCCGTCCTTCTCTTATACTACTTCTGTTAGCTCCCATGGAGCATAATTGAGATGGGTGTGACTAATTGTACATACCTCTATTACAATTGAAGGTATCTCGAAATGCTTATATTTCTCTACTTGAATTGTAAATACTGTTTATCTTCATTAACTGGGTACCTTGTACCCTTCTTCACCTTGCTTCTTTTACTTGTTGAAACTTGTGTCTACCTTTCGATTCTCTTATTCCTTTTTACTGTAAGAGTGGATAGACATTCTTGCCTTAGAGATCCTTATCAAGAAACTTACATGTCTTAGTACACACATGATCTGCTGAATACCTCAAATTTACTTATCGTAGGCATCATAAAAAAAATTGAATACCTATGACTCAGCTCTTCCACAACTATCTCTCTTTCCAACCATCTTTCCGAATGCAAGTATTGTCTTATTACGAATAAAATAGAATTTTGAAATTTGAGTTCTTATAAGTGAGCTCTACCACACGATCTAGAGTAAGAAAAAAGAGTGACAGTCCTAAATGCCCTGTAGCCTCCTACTTATAAGTGTGGTACACGACACACCCATAAACAAGACTCTACTAGACACGGCTTGTAGATTCCCTAAGACAGAACTGCTCTGATACAACTTTTGTCACAATCCAAACTGATGGGCCGCGACGGGCACCCAGTACCTTACTCAGCTGAGTACCAATGTAACGAATCTTTCATATCATTCTATCATAGATAAATGAACTGGAGTAAAGCATAAGGGAATACAAGCTTATAGATATGAAGTACGAGCCTATAAGATCCAAATAACCAATCATGTACTAAACATAGGCTGACAAGGCCATACAATCTTTTACGTATATGACATCTGTCTACAAGCCTCTAAGAATACATAATTTTCATAAAGGTCGGGACAGAGTTCCGCCATATCAAACAATACACGTCTAAATCATACTAACCAAATAAGCAACTCTGAGGCAAATGGAGCTCACCAACATCTTCCGCTGAACTGATAGCCTACTTGGAGGTCTCTCAACCTGTCTATCGGGACCTGCGGGCATGAAATACAGCATCCCCAGGCAAAATGGTACGTAAGTACGAATAATGTATCGAGTATGTAAGGCACATAAATAAGTACTTAACAAACATAGAAGAAATATAGAGTAAATGACTCAACCTGTAAGTCTGTATAATTCTGTAAATCATGAAATACTTATAGTGTCATGAATATGCGTATGAGTGTTATGTCGTGCATAGGTACATGCTTCATAACATCATCAGGCCTCTGAGGGCATCCCATCATATCATCCCGGCCACTGTGGGCAAAATCATCAATGTATACCAGCTGATCAGGTGGCGCCATCTGGTCATGGGTCAATGTACATGTATAAATGAATGTAATGCATGAGAAGTACGTCAATAAAATCTTTCGGAATGTCATAAGACCATTATGACTTTGATTAATATCATGAAGCAAACTTTATCAACTTACGTATTTTTTGAGACCTCTGAACAGATGATAGAATAATGAGATACATGGGAAATCAAGAACATAGGATTCTCTAATATTTCTATGAATAGAGTCATTTATGTAAGTTGTGCATTTGCGCGTTTTGTTTGTATCGCATGGATCATGCCAAAAATAAAAAAGGGATAGCCTTAACATACCTAAACCAATTCTCTTGACAATTCCTTTAACACCCGTTGATTGCTACAACATGTAACGGCAAGATCGGAGTAGGAAAAATCCGTATTGATATTCTTGAGAAAGATTGCACCGCACACCTTTAGAATTGCAAAATCTTACGCTTCGAAGTTTTGATCACTTTGCAAATCTTAGCATCTTACATTAAAATTCATGAATCATATTACTAAAAAAGAATGAGATGCTTATTTTCAAGAATGAAAATGACCGTACACTTTTTCTAGATCTTTGATAACACTTCTCCACCCAAAATGATAATGCCACCTTTTCCAAGTGAACTATGAGTCATCACATATAAGATCTGTTTCTGCCACGTAAATCTTCAAGACTTATCCAAAATATATTAGGTAATTACCATTTTTTTATTAACTTGGTAATTCTCCCCTAGTTAATAATTAATCAATTACCCACATACTTAAGAATTATCTCAAATTACATAAAATGATACTCACTTTTAATACATTTTATACACCTTACTACCATGGCCATGAGGTATCTTATATGGTACTAGTCAATAAATACCGGATATTTTAGCTCGGGCCGTATTTTATCCCAAAATACCATACTTCGACGAAATTCTTTTTCTTCGATTTGCTTACCTTCTCACCTTCACGAATTTACTCATTACTTGTTTGAAATAGCATAAAATGCTTATAACCTCAAGGAAATCTCATTTCCAAACTTACGTCGATTAACTTACGATGAAACTTTAACGTACGAAAAATGCGAAATGTAATATCTCATTTCCGAGCTTTCACCAATTTGCTTATGGCATACTTTTACGTACGAAAACATAGGGTGTAACATACGACCTCCGGATCATAACATATTTTTGGTAGAAATGCAAAAATTTTATTCATTAACTAATTCTATTACATAAAGCAAGAATCCCATTGGGCTCATCAGTAGATGCCGCCACCGTGATGTTTACATTTAGATTGCAAGGTACAAAAGAGTTCCCAAGTTCAACTAAGTTAGTAAATACAGTACTAGATACAAGCCTAGATTTAGTAGAGCCAATCTTGTCGTCATGGACTATTTTCAAAAAGGCATTCGGCGGTTGTTCCAAAAGAGACAGTGGGCTATTGTTTGCTTGCTTAGATCCCTGGGTGGCCAAAAAGTGAGCAACTTTATTTCCCTCCCTGAAGTTATGCTGGATCGGTGGATTCTCCAGTTTCTTCAGTAATGACCTACACTCCGTAATCAAGTTAGAATATATTGAACAAGTATCTCCATCAAGTAGGCGAATGATATCCGTACCATCAGTTTCAATTTCTAAATTTAAAAGGTTTCTTTCACAGGCTAATTGTAGTCCAGTCTTGAGAGATAGCAGCTCCATATAAGCAGGGGTGTAGGCAACGACTGAGGTGCAAAACCCCCAAAATCCAGTCCCATGATTATTTCTAAAGATTCCGCTGATTCCCCCTTTCTAATATTTACCCTTGAAAGCACCATCGATGTTGAGTTTAAGGGAATTTTTTTTGGGCGGGAGCCATTTTATTGAAATAGTTGTAGTTGGAGGGGTGTAGCTGGGGGACTTTTTGCAATATTTTAATTCTTTGCAGCACATGATAACCATATCTAGCGATAGTTGACTGCATGATTGTTAAAAGAGTTGTTATTCCTATTGAGCCAAAGGTGCAAAATAGTGAATGGAAAGAATTCTTCCCATGAGGTGCCTAAATGATCCGACGCTATGTTAGTGTCTTTTAATTTAGTGAGCCAATGCTCAGAATTTTGATTTAGGGGAAGAAAATTTAGGTGTGCATCGTTCCAAAATTTCATGGCTATAGGGCATTCGTAGAAAACGTGAGTAATTATCTCCTCTGCCCCTTTGCATATAGAGCAAGTAATGTCAATGTTAAGACCAATTTGATGGAAATAATTTTTTGTTGGAAGCCGATTATCAGAGCATTTTCAAAGAAGGTATTTTATCTTATGTAGAGTGTTTAGCTTCCAAATCCAATGGAATTTCTAGGTAGTAGATGTTGGTGCGGAGAGGAGTTTATAGGTAGAGCTCGTGGAAAAGATACCGTTTGAGGTATGGACCCAAGTAGGGATGTCTCTAGTGTTGTTAATGGTGGCATAGTTAATGAATTTTTTTTTATTCCTTATATCCGTAGGCAGAATAAAGGATATTTTGGAGAAGTCCCAATTGTCAGAAATCCAAAGATCCTTGACTTTGAGGGTTTGACCAGATTAGTTCAGTGCCCTTGAATAATATTATTTAAGGGAGGGAGACCAGGTATCCATGCGGAGAACCAGCAATTAATGTTTTCTGAACCAATTATCCATTCAAGATCCTAATTGCAGATTTTCGAACTTGTTAGAATGTTATTCCAAATGAAAGAGAGGGATGTGGGATTTCTCTTATGGCTGTATTTGCTAATTAGAGTTTGAGCCCATATAGAACTAGGATTGGTGAAGAGTCTCCAAGAGACGCTGGAAAGCGAGACTATATTTTTTTCAGTTGCTTTTTTAATTCTCAGGCCCGCAGCATGCTTTGGCTGAGTGAAGGTGGATAATTTAATGTAGTGAATTTTCTTTTTCAGAGTGGTAGTGCCCTAGATAAAATCTCTTTGTATTTTATCAATTTGCTTAAGTGTGGAAGAGGGGAGTAGGAGGTATTGCATTGCATGGTTTGGGATAGCACTGAAAGTTGATCTAGCAAGGGTTGTTCTCCCTGCGATTGAAAGAAATTTTATTTTCCAACTGGCAAGCTTAGAGTTCATGTTGTCAATGATGTAGGGTAAATCAGAGGCCTTCAGCTTACGTGTGAGAATAGGGAATCCCAAGTATTTATCAAAATTATCACTGATTCCAATGTTAAGAATATTGGCGAGATGAGTTTTAGTTTGAGTGTCACAGTTTCGAGAGAAGATAATTTTTGATTTGGTATTGTTGATTTTTTTACCAGAAATTTGAGAAAAAAAATACAGGCTTCGGTTTATTGTGTGGATTGACTTTAAGTTGGCATTGGCTGAAAGAGTTAAGTCATCCACATAGAATAGATGTGAGATAGTTGGGCCAGTAGGGTTGAGCTTGATTGGATCCTAGAGTCCAATGTTAACCTGATCGTTAATGTATTTGGACAGTAATTCCATACAAAAAATAAAAAGGTATGGTGACATTGGGTCGCCTTGTCGTATACCTCTTAATGGTTGGAAAAAATCTGTTTTGCACCAATTAACCAGGATAGCAATTCTAGATGTAGTAATGCAGCTCATAATAAGCTTAGTGATACGCGGGGGGAATTTAAAGAAGAGTAAGGTGCGGTAAATGAAAGACCATTCAAGTCTATCGAAAGTCTTTTCCAGGTCAATTTTGAGAAGGACCTTCCCTTGGCGACCTTTAATTTTTTGAAAATGGTTAATTATCTCTTGAATAATAATGGCGTTATCACTAGTTCTTCTACCTCTGAGGAAGTTAGTTTGGCAAGGGCCAATCAGTTTGTCAAGGTAGGGCGAAGTTAGTTTGGCAAGGGCCAATCAGTTTGTCAAGGTAGGGCGAAGTTAGTTTGGCAAGGGCCAATCAGTTTGTCAAGGTAGGGCTTGATTCTATTCCCAATAATTTTTGTAATAACCTTGTAAATAGTGTTACAAAGCTTTATGGGACGAAAGTTATTGAGGTTATTCGCGTTGTGAAATTTTGCGATAAGGCAGATATAGGTATAGTTAAGAGCTTCAGGAACTGAGAGATTCTTAAAAATATTGTGGCAAAAGGTTAAGACAGAATTCCTAACATTTAGATATTACACACCTTCAAAACTTTTCAAATTAGTTAAAGAATATTAGCAGACTATATGATATATAAGTATTCAACTATTCTTTGGCTCGATGTTGTTCTCTTCTTCCTCTTTTTTTTTTTCAAGAAATAAAATAAGGCACACGTGATTTACCGTATATATTATTGAACCTTCTTTGACATTTTTTTATACGAGGGAGAATTTAATTATTGGGTGATGTGTGAACCTTTGATACTTTTCAAAGTCACAACTAGGGGCGGCAAAATGGTTAAAAGAAAATAGTTAATCACTCATATTTTTCACTAAAAAATGGGTTGGACAATGAACTTTTTAAAAATGGGTCAAATATAGATAAGAACCATATTATCCATTTAGAAAATAGATAACCAATGGGTAACCAATGGATAACCAATGAGTGTAACTTTAACATTTGTAAAGCCTGAAATTGGGGTTTACTCAAGTTAGGGAGACTAAGAATTCTCCCAAAAGTGATCATATGCAAGAAGTCATGGATGATATTGTTATCCATATTATCCACCGATTAACCCATTTTTTATCTGTATTATATATGGGTCGGGTCGGATAATTTATTTATTTTTTTATTACCCGTTTTCGACCCGAACCATATCTGACCCGATCTGACCTGCCCGTTTGCCACTCCTAGTCACAAGCATAATACACCGTCTCAGATATGGGGCCAGGAAGGTTCAAATATTTAGTAGGCGTTTGGACATAAAAATTATAATTTTAGGAAGAATAGTATTTGGAGTTAAGTTGAAAAATGATATTTAGAATTTGAAATTATGTTTGGATATGCATTTCATTTGAAAAAAAGTTGTATTTTTGTGAGTGGGAAAATAAAAAAAATTGAAAATTTTAAAAAGTGATTTTGAAAAACTCATTTCGAATTTTTTTCAAAAACTTGCAAAATTTCATAGACAAACACGTTTTTGAAAAAGAAATTAAAAAAAAAAAGTAATCTATAGAGTATAGACACACGGGTCCTTAAACTCTTCGTAATTCCCTCATACGTAATTTAAATATCTACTTGTGGTCATAAGCATTTAAATACCTCTAATTTTCAAAATTGCGATTCTGTCTACCAACTAATACTGTAATTACCTGACTTGTAAGATATCTTTAGGCAGCAACAATTTTCATAATCCAGCTATCCGATTTACCTGTTCTTGCCTTTTTAACATAGTTATTTGGAGTGTTCTATAAGAAAAAGCCAATCCGATTGTAATTTATAAACTCAAAATCGTCTCAATGTACTAATTAACCTTAAAAATGTTGTGTTGCTTTTATGTTTATTGCATAACTTTTCTTCCCTTGCCTCTTTTTGAACCTTCACAAACACCCACAACCCCCCCCCCCCCCTCCCCAACAACCTATTAAAAAAAAAAGAAAAAACCAAAACCAACTAACCCTCTCTTCTTTTCTTCACTACCCTTTTTTCCTTCTTAATTTCCGTTCTTTTCTTCTTTCTACTCACAACATGGCTTCTAAACTCCCGAAACTACTCTCCCTCCTACTATTCTTCCCACTAGTTCTCAACTTCACGGCAAGAACCTCCGGCCAAGAGTGCCCTTATCCATGTTATCCGCCGCCGACCGGTACCGGAAACAACTCTCCGGTAGCTCTAACTCCTCCATATTCACAAGGTTATAATTATTTTCCACCTCCATCAATTTATAATAACAATCCAGCAGCAGGTGGTTCTAATTTCCCATATTATAACTCACCACCTAACTTTGTAAATGGTGTAGTACCTCCACCTCCTGATCCTATCTTGCCTTGGTGGCCATATCGTTACAAAAATCGTCCTAATTATGGAGATCAGTATTCTTCATCTGTCTCAATTCAAGAATCAAGAACCTTGATCATGATCTCTATTGTTCCACTGCTTTCCTTGTTTGTTACTTTGTTTCTCGATTAACTTAGCTTTTTCTATGTAAATTTATTTTGTGATGTCTCACGCACACTATTTTATCTTCTTGTTGTTACTGTTTCTTCATTTTTGTGTGTCTTCTTCTATACTATTGTAATTATGGATGCTCACTTTGAGGCGAGAGTCTATCAAAAATAACTTTTTTATCCGCATAAAGTAAGGGTAAGACTGTATTCTCATAATCTTCCTTGTACTCTACTTGTAAAATTATATTAGATATGTTGATATTGTTGCACGTTCACTATTTTATGCGATACTT
Source organism: Nicotiana tabacum (assembly GCF_000715075.1). Taxonomy (NCBI): domain Eukaryota; kingdom Viridiplantae; phylum Streptophyta; class Magnoliopsida; order Solanales; family Solanaceae; genus Nicotiana; species Nicotiana tabacum. The sequence goes on from NC_134095.1 coordinate 136,494,680, forward strand.
TATTACTTTTTATTAGCACAAATACTGAGTAACTTTATTCATCAAAACTTTGATGGAAATGAATAACTTAGAAATTTATAATGTAAAATTAAGTTTAAACCTTGCAGTAGCTAGTGGAGTAGTATGTAATGATTAATACATTCTCCTTTGTTTAATTCTTTTAAATGATTAGAAAATTGTGTATTCTGTGTATGGGAAGAGGAGTTTACATTTCTTGATTTTGCAGAAAAAAGGGGACAAAATCGGTGATGAAGTTAGTGTAAAAAGATATGGATGATGATAGTGTCTCGAGTGTCTTGGCTACGTCTGGTAATTTGGATCTTTCTAAAATTTTCTTTCTTGATTCAAATACTCTAAAATGAATTGCATCATATCATTTGGATGATTTTGAATTTGCATCACATATAAAGATAAAAGATTTTTGAGTAGTTACGCACACAATTGAACAGTTCTAGTGATGATAAGGTCAAAAGAGATCTCTAACCATCTAATTGGACCTCTTCGTTTTACTACTTTTCTACGGTCTTTTTTATTTCTCGTGCCAGTATTTATATCAGAGCTCGATTAAATTTGAATTCGCATCAGAAAATTCTACATTAAACGAATAAAGTGTTTCCTAACAATGACAATTTAAAGTTAAGGGCTCAAACCCAAAACTTCTGAGTTCTGATTATGAGTACTTATCACTCCACCACAACTCTTACTTTTGTCATGTCTTAATTACGAAGATCTCCCGCTGGAGCGTATACTTGTGAATTGTGATATTTAATTTCCCTTTAATTTCCGATAATCGTTCTATTCTGTCTGCGTATATACTAATTTCTTCTTCAATTTCTATTTTTTTAAGGCAAACAATAGAGACATGGTTAAAAAGAAATTGTTGATGTAAAAAATCAGAAATAGCCATATTTACAACTGGTAATTAAAAAATAGGCATAATTTCAAAAGTAATTGAAATTTAGTCACTTTTTATGTTAATGTTGGAAATTAAACCAAGATTAATTAGTATTCCTAAGTTGTCTAGGATTTGATATTTGGTAGTTTATTTAATTCATGTCTTATTAGGATTTATTTACCAATTTTATATTGGAATAGGTTTTTGGTTTTGTAGTATTATAAATAGGGGTGCTACTACATATTCTCCATTGTGGAGAGGTAGCTACGCTGTAGAGAGATTCAAGAGTTTATGAGTTGTGAAAAAAGCCTCCTACCAAGTTCTCTCCCTAGTTTAATAAATTTTTTCTATATAGCTTTTGCTAAATTTCTTGCTTGTGCCTAAATTGTTCTTCAGGGTATTTCAATCCTTCAAATTAGTATCAGAGCCTGCGTGAGATCCTGTCAGAGCCGGTAGGAGATCCAAAAAAAATGGATACTCTATTACCTAATTGTCCTGTTTTTGTGTTTGAGGGCAAGAGTAATTTTGAAACTTGGTATCAACAGATGAAGATTTTTTTTTAAGGATATTGAATTATGGTCCATCATTGATGAAGGATTTGAGGAACCCCTAGAAAGCACAACGTTGACGGGTGATGCAGCTATGCAATTGGAGAAGAAAATACATTTAGATTATAAGGCACGCTACTATCTTGCCATCAAAGTCGATTTGTATATATCTAAAAAATATTTGTATGCAAAGTCGTCAAAGGAGGCTTGGACAATCTTGGTGAAGTCATATCGAAAAGTTGCTGACATAAAGAAGGAGAAACTGCAAGAGTTTAGGAGTCAATTTGAGTTGGCTCATATGGGACCAACAAAGTCTGTCAAAGAATTTTTTACGAGAATTGAAGAAATAGTCAACGGTCTAAGGATCAATGAAGAAGTATTGGAAGAAGTTAAAATTGTTGAAAAAGTATTGCAGTCTTTAAGTTTAAAGTTTAGCAACAAGAAAGTTATTCTTGAGGCTACCAAAGATCTTAGCACTCTCGAACTTGATGATTTAGAAGGTGAATTGGTGACATATGAGAGATCACTGAATCAACAAAAAGATGAGACATTAGAGGAGGCATCACGAGAAAAGGATGATCAACCAAAAGAAAAAGAAGACACATCAAATCCGGCGGAAATAAATTAAGAAGGGCAAAATTCAGAAACAGAGGACAAAAGAAGAGAATGTACATGCAATTTTTTGTAATAGAGATTATATTGAATGCAAAGGAAAGTCAAATAATATTCAAATTGATCTTTCAAAAATTCATTCGATCGATAAAAAAGATGATTTAGTTGCAAGGGATGCCAGTCCAAAAGAGGCTGGTGTTTCACCTGAAAAGTTATTTGATAGTATTGAAGATGAACATGTTGACGAAAAAAGCAAGATGGTTCATAAAGAGAAAGCCTCTGATGATCTGCACAAGAATAAGGCAAAAATAGCTTGGGATCCAGAACTACAACACATGATTATAGATATTGAAGATGAAATAAATTTTGTGCTATTGTTTGAGATTGGATGTTTCAAGGAGCATGGCGAAATATTTATTGGTGGCATTACTCTACAACCTATAGAATGTTCAATTGGAGTTGAACGGGTGTACAAGTCTAACTACAAGGCAACTGGATAAGTAGATGGTTTCAAAGTAAAGGAAAATTATATTGATGATATTTTGAAGAGATTTACCATAAGTAAAGACAAATCATATATGAGCATTATTTAAGATAAATTGAAGTTGACTAAAGATGGCACTCGATTTTATTGATGCTACATATTTTAGGAAATTGGTGAAGAGACTAAGGTACTTGACTTCTATAAGGCTTGATGTTACTCATGGCATGATAAGTTTGAAGATCTTGGTTTAAGGGAGGCTGTTGGAAATTAAACCAAGATTAATTAGTATTCCTAAGTTGTCTAGGATTTGATATTTGATAGTTTATTTAATTCATGTCTTATTAGGATTTATTTACCAATTTTATATTGGAATAAGTTTTTGGTTTTGTAGTATTATAAATAGGGGTGCTACTACATATTTTCTATTGTGGAGAGGCAGCTTCGCTGTAGAGAGATTCAAGAGTTTATGAGTTGTGAAAAAAACCTCCTATTAAGTTCTCTCCCTAGTTTAATAAATTTTTTCTGTATAGCTTTTGCTAAATTTCTTGCTTGTGCCTAAATTGTTCTTAGGGGTATTTCAATCCTTCAGTTAAGATAAAATCTAAACAAAAATATTATTCAAAAGCGGGATATATTCCAACATAATATGCTGGAGTTCAAATTTTTTTACATATGAGCTTTCAGCATAATATGCTGGAATTTTACAATGTGCTGGAGTTATTCATCATAATATGCCGGAAGTTTATATGCAGAAGCTTCATAATCCAACATATTATACTGGAACTTTTTGTGTGCTGGAGTTTCAACATAATATGCTTGAAGTTTATACGCAGGAGTTCATAATCCCGCATATTATGCTAAAAAATTTCGTGTTTCAACAAAACAGTGCCTATATTTCAATGGATTCACAAACACTGGCTGTTTTTAAATTATCAATCCGAAAACTAGGTAGCCCATGATATTTTTACTTTCTGTTTCGAAAATTAAAGTATTATTAACTTCTATTTATTGAAATAATTGAAGCTACTACTACCCAAAATAGAAAGAACAACATCTCTAACCCTCCATTTATTCAATTCTTCTTTCTCTTTTTAGTGTCTATTTTTTTCTTTTTTCTTTTTTCTGTTTAGATGCTATTCATTGTAAGCAACAAGGTGGGGAGAATTAAGAGATGAAAAGATTTTTATGGCCCTAAGAAGAGAGTGATATATTTCCAAAAACTTTAGCTGTTCAAAAGCCTCAATCTCATAAAGGATTTGACCCTTTTTCCTGGTTGGCCTTCAAACACTCCACTCAAGAGGCTCTAGCTATGACTCTTCTGGTTCATTTGGTTAAAGAAAAAGTTATCGTCAAACTATAATGATGAGATTATAAGTGGATATATTTTTATTAAGAGATGTTTGGTTCATGGACTAAATGAAATATATAGGGTATATTATAAAATATGTATTTAGTGTATACTATATAAGTTGGGAGAAAATTTTATTTTCAACTTAAACTTTGGATCTTTTAAAGGGCTTTAGGGGAAAAGCCTTGGAAAAAGGCATTTTTGTCGTTGTATAGTATTTTATTAATCCTGAAATTATTATCCCACCAGTAATGTGGGATAAATAATATTACAATGGTAGTATATAAATCGTCGGATGGCTACTTCTGGATTCAAAAGTTCATTTAAAACATAGGATAAAATAATCCTGTATCTAATCCTGGGATTCAAACGTGACTGAGCTTTATGTCAATGAGAGAGACCAGTGACCTACCAACACTAGTGGTCCAATTTTGACATAATTAAAATTAAAGAAAAGTTGTTAGTGTTGGTTTTTCTTTCCTTTTCCACGGCGTTAAAAAAAAGTATTTTATGCCTGGGGTGGGGTAAGATACTGGTGAATGGTGTTGACTATTTTTTATGGTTTGCAGTTGTAGAAATTTCCTTTTACTACAATTCACTGCTAGAAATCCGGTAATTAGCGATCAAAATTGGTCGGTCCAGTATAGCAACCAATGTTGGTCTGTAACGGAGAGAAAAATATTTTATATTTATTTTAAATAAATTACCGACCAAAGTTGATCGGTAAAGTGGTCAACAAGTTGACTGAGCTGGTCAGAATTGTTTAGTCAAAGAAAATTTCACATTACCAACCAACTTTGGTCGGTAATATGGGATCCAGTTATAAAATTTTAATAGTTATATTATTATTGAAAATATTTTATAAAATATAAAGAAATCTTATTTAAAATTACTGACCAAAGGTGGTCGGTTAATACAACGGGAAGCATTTACCGATCAACTTTGGTCACTATAATTTAATTTCTGGAAAATAACCAACCAAAGTTGATCGGTTATTAGGTCAACATTGGTCAAAGTTTAAAATCACTTTTATATTTACTATCTAAATAATATAAATGTAATCCGTTATTACTTTTCTAATATAAGGGATGAATACACTAACATATACTATAACATGCTATATATGTAGTTAAAGTAGTACAACGAAGCGTGTTATATATAAATTATACATACTAATTAGGATCTTCACAAGTCTGTCAATCCCTAAAAGAACCCGAATGAAGACCCTAATTAGTATATATAATTTATCATCAAATATATCTATTTGGAAATTAATTCATTGAGTTATAACTTACTTAGATGCATCGTTGAATATTAAAAACAAAACGTCTGATCTATATCTATATCTATATAGATAAGGGTCGGGTTCTATTAGGGATTGATAGACTTGTGAAGATCCTAATTAGTATATATAATTTATCATCAAATATATCTATTTGGAAATTGATTCATCGACTTATAACTTAGATGTATCGTTGAATATTAAAAACAAAACGTCTGACCTATATATATAGATAAGGGTCGGGTTCTGTTAGGGATTGATAGACTTGTGAAGATCCTAATATGTATATATAATTTATCATCAAATATATTTGTTTGGAAATTGATTCATCGACTTATAACTTACTCAGATGCATCGTTGAATATTAAAAATAAAACGTCTGACCTATATCAATTAATAGTAAAAACAAAATGTCTCGGCCTATATCGATTAATCTATGTCATGCATTATTAGTGATGAATGAATGTAATCCATTAACTCTGTTATAATACAAATAATGAATACAGTAACATATACTATAACATGTTATATATGTAGTTAAAGTAGCACAACGAAGTGTGCGTTATATATATACACACACTAACATATACTATAACAAGCTATATATATAGTTAAAGTATTACAATGAAGTGGTTGAGATGTGTGTGTGTCTGTGTGTGTGTGTATATATATATATATATATATATATATATACACACACACACACACACACTTTGATAGCCGTATATATAAGAACATGAAGCGCTAGGAACACAGGGTCGGGTTCTTTTTGGGATTGATAGACGTGTAAATTGATTCATCGACTTATATCTTATTTAGATGCATCGACGAATATTAAAAATAAAATATTTTGACCTATATTGATTAATATAAAAAACAAAACGTTTCGACCTAAAATAGAATAATATTATATTAGTTTATCAATTGATTAATTATTCGTACGTACATAGTAATGTATAAGATTGATCATCAATTACAATGTAGTTTATGTGTGTGTGTGAAATTACTCATATACTTAAATATAACTTAAAAATTTACTTACATAGATGCTATTATAATCTACTAAAAGTAATTATCTAGTTAATATAATTTTTGTAAAGATTATGCTTATAGTTTATTACTAGTGAATTGTCCGCGCTTCGCGCAGTTATATTATCGATATGATCTTTTCTCTAATAAAAAAATATTAAAAATAATGAAGTGTATCCAACTGATTAAGTCGTATTTTTTTTCAGAAATTAATAACTGATCAAGTCAAAAATTATTCTTAGTCTATTTGTTTGCTTCAAAATTCTACTTTGTCAAAATGACTAATTGCTACACTTAATTTTGACCGTCACATCTCAATTATTTTCTTGAGATTTCTAGTACTCCGTAGTTTTTTAGGTTAATAACATCTCTTTTCACAATTTTAAGAATTTGATAAATTTATATCCAAATTTACTTTATCTGTCCTTACTTCTATAAGAAGAAATTTTATTCTGATTTTCTCAATAAAGAAGATGCAAAAAAGGTTTTCTATTTAATATTCTTATTACCTTGACATTTGGAAATACCCTTTTTTTATTTTGTTATTTTTCTTGTTTGTCTACCTGTCAGTTACTTTATTTTTTTGTAATATTCACACCCTTCATTACTTCATAAAATCAAAAATTGTTACTTTTTCTTAAATAACCAAGTTTTAGCCTCCTACTAAACTCATGAAAAATTAAAAAAAAAAATCACTCTCTTGATTAAGTTCTTCTTATATGTTTTCATTTTACGTGCTATATATTAAAATTCCAAAAAAAATCACAAGTCTTAGATAATCTTAGTTATACCTCCTCTTTTCTTTTTCTTTCTCCAACATCTCCTTTTTAGTTTATAAGAATCGCTGATAAAGTGCATTAGCTACTTCAATATTTCTGAAGAGTTCTTCTCGATTAGAACATTTTAAATTGTCTTGCTCTTATAATTTGATTCGTTGCTCTCAAGTTTCTTTGTTTATATATATTTAAATTTTTATTATCCTTCATATTCAATAAAAGTATAATTACAAAAATCAGCCTTTATATATATATAGAGAGAGAGAGAGCTCCAAATATTATTGCCTCTTCCTACTTTTTAAGGATTTATAATCTATTTTTTCGTCTTAAGTTATATACGTATAACTCCAATCCTAAAACAACACCTATAGTTCTGTTTCAAACAAAAAGGTAAAAGTAAAAAATAGTCACATAATAAAAAGCCTAAAATAGAAGTCTTGGAAAATCTTTACATCTTTTGTGTTTGAAAAGAGGGTTTTCATTTACCTCGTGTATTTATTTTTGTCACATTGCATATACAAAGTTTATTAGTAGAGTTAGAAATACATAAGCAATTTTCAAATTTATTAGTTTTTATATGAAAAAAAAGTTACAAGTTTATTTGTACCTTTTTAAGGAAAAAGTCTAGAATTATATTATGTTCTTCTATTATGTTTTGTGCCATCACCAGGAAGTCAAGAAAAAGGGACGACATTTACTTTCAAGACCTATTTCTTATTTATAATTAATATATCATCTCATTCACATGGGTTAGTCATATTTTATATATAGGAAAGAAGTAAAGTGTTCTCTTAAGATTTTTAAATTGACGTTAATATAACGTTTTAAAAATTGAAATACTCTTACAAGTGTTCCAAGTGGGTGTGTTGTTATTGTTAGATTCAAGCGAATATAGAATTTACTGACTAAATGAATTGAAGCACCTAATAGCACATAACTATTTTAACAACAATAAAATGGATTAGTCAATAAGGTAACAGAGAAATCTACTGTCTTAGCAATTAAATAAAAGATCAAAGTTTAAAAAATGAATGGATCCTGTCCCCTATTAATTCTTTTTAGAAAAAATGGAAATACAAAGTAAATCATGTGTAAGGCCCCGGAAAATTTCGCTAGGTAATCTAGGATTTCGTGATGTCACGTAGGCTAATTATAATATTTTATGTGCTATTAACATGGTGGGCATCAATTGAATTTGGTAAACAAGTGTATGACTCATATATTAAGTAAGGTGGGGTCCAAGGAGAGGCCTAAGTGTAAGCCAAATGGGAAAAATTTCATAATAGGCTAGGATTCCAAATGAGTTTGCATAAGTCCACACTTTGAACAAGAAAATCTAAATATGTATAAGGTTTTATGTGGTGAATAACCTATCATATGAAAGGTCTTTGAGTTTAGTTTCCAAGACTTCAAACCGTTTGTCATTTGGACATTCCTACACAAAGTTATGATCAAATTACCAAAGGCTGGAAAAATGCGACCTTGTGTCGAATCTGCGATCGCAAATCTATCGCATTTTCGACTTTGCGGTCCCAGATCTGTCGCAAATTGGGCCAGTGTTGCCTAGTTTTGGGCACCTATTTTGTGGTGCATTATGCGGCCCACATTATTGTTTTGCAGTCCATTCTGCGATCGCAGACCCGACATCGGAGGCTTATTTATCATATTTTTATAACCCGACCCCATTTTAATATATAGACTTTGAGGCTTCATTTGGGGTCATTTTCTACTGATTTTAGAGAGAGATGAGAGCATATAGAGAGATAAAGGAGGGGCCTAACTTCATAATCATCCAAATCTTGCTCAAGTCTTCAAGAATCAAGAAAGATAACCATAGATTGTCCTCCATCCGGGTAAGTCCTACTTCCAAAACTTCAAGCAATAGGTTAAAGGTTCAAATATGTTGTGGAGGTCAGAAATAGGTCATGCATGTGGGACTAAGTTATAGTATGTGATGTTAAAGAACTAATATGGGTAGTTCATATTAAAATTGGTTGAGGGAGGAAGGAATTGCCATTTCTAAACCTTGTAGTCTACTTCACATGCTAGGTGTTTGATGAAATTCCTAAGAGAGTTACACAATGGATAATCTTCCTAATTATTAATCGATTTCCGCTATCTCCTTATAGATTGTTATTGCTAGAGGTGTTGGTGTATTGTAGAGATTTAAGGAAAGCTCCATTGAGGCATGTATGACTAAAACCCCGTCTTTTAGAAATTTAGCTTCATCGGTGTTTGTGTGAATATGGTAAGATTAAAGTTGAATTGTTGTATTGATTGTTGTTTCACATGAATTTGGGGTTGCAACCTTATACGCATGAAAGATGTGTCTCAATATGATCAATGTGCTATTCTTGATAACTTGAAAGGGGCAAAAGATATAAATTATGTATTGAAATGCTTACACCTTAAATTTAGATTGAAGTTGCATTGTTGTGCCATCTACGTGAAGTCTTATCTATGCTTACAATTTGAATCTCTCTTGTGTGCACCTACTGTCTTAGTGACAAAGCTAATATTGAAATTGGGAACGATGTAAAATGTGGCCTAGTGCCAAGAATGATGTGATAAGTTGTGGCCCCAAGTACCTATGAAATGATATATGTGAAACGAAATGATTAATGAAAAGGGAACAATGCCTTGGTAAGGCAGCCTAGCCGATCGGGTTGAGATCGGACTCCGCTCAAGATAGCGGTGGTATTGTGAATGAATTCCGTAAAAGAAGAAAAATGAGATTGTGATTGAAGTATATGTCTCAAATGAGGCAACCTAGCCGATCGGGTCGAGATCAAACTCCGCTCAAGATAGCGGTGGTATTGTGAACAAATAATGAATAGTGTGAAATGCCCCAAACTAAAAGCTATGGGAAAATGATGTGAAAGTTGTATGATTCTTTTATTTGATAATGTGGTGATCATTTAAAGTTTTGAGTTATACTTGTGATTTCTTATTCTTGTATTAAAGTTCTTTCTAAGTAGATGGTGTTTAGTTATACATACTAGTGCTATTCGATGGCACTAACATCCCTTTTGTCGGGGGCGCTACGTCTTTAATGGATGTAGGTGTTTCTATAGCAGGCAGTGTTGGTCACAGCTAGTGCCGCATCATCCTTTCAGCTGACTTGGTGAGCCCCACTTCGTTTTGGGGTCCTGTTTCATCTGTTCATCATGTACTTTGTATTTGAGGTATAGCCGGAGCCTTGTTACCGGCATTTCCATATTATATTACTTTTCAGTTGTGTTTAGAGGCTCCGTAGACATGTTGTGGGTAGTGTCGGGTAATGGAATTAAAGTAGAAATATTGATGTTTGGCAAAGATTTATGAAACTTGTAATATTTTGATAATTATGATTTAAGCTGCTAATGAAAATGAAATGGAAGTTGTTAATGAAATACTTACTAAGTATGATTAATGGAGTCCATCTCCTATTTATTCATGAATTAGTTTGGGTAGAACGAAACCTAACAGGCTTGTTCAGTCGGGTTTACTCGGTTGAGCGCTGATCGCGCTCCTCGGATTTTGGGGCGTGACATCATGTTTCAAAGAAAGTTAAACGTTACATTTTTGTGATAATTTGTAGTGTAATGGAAGCAAAAATTTCAGCTGGAATGCCAAGAACCTTCCGCCGCCACTTTAATGCTCGATTCATCATTTCCCTCGCAAGTTTTACCTATTTTTATAAAGCAACATTCAGTAAATACTATAAATTTCAAAAAAATAAAATAAAACATAATACATGGATATTCTGATCTTGAAAGTAAAATCTAGATACTAAAATATTAAATAAAATATATTATCATATATCAGTAAACCAGAATATTTTGTTTTATTCTGGTATAATTTGCTTTTCATATTCATACATTTCAATCCCTCCAGAAAATTAAAAATTATCATCCTTCCTTAAAGAAGCAAATGAAGCAAATCAACTCCCCTTTCCATTCCTACTAATATCATGGAAAATTCCACAAAATCAGTTTCTCTCTTACTGCTTTTCTTGTTCCCACTCTCCCAACATCATTCTCTAATCAAAAGGTACAAGAAAACCAAATTCTTTCTTTATAAAGAGTTTGAATGAAAAGTAAAAGAAAGATTAATGATAAAAAAAAGAAGAAAGGTATGTATTGGAGAAGATGTGCTTTAGTATTTATAGTGGCCATTACAATTTGTAACTTACATTCAGCAATATGAATAGAAATAGTAACGTACATTGAATAATTATGGTAGAATTAGTATTGATTATATTAATTGTAATAAATTAGTAGTAAAAAGTGGTAAGAAGTTTTTTTTTTAAAAAAAAAAGGAGAATCAAGATAAATGAGAATCCTTGCATATGAGACATGCCACATTAGCTTGGTTATTCCCACCTTTATATATATTATTTATAATAATTGTAGCTAAATAAAATAAATATTTATAATTAATAATAATTTTTTATAGTTTAGAATATTTTTTTATAGCTTATAATATGTTAAAAATTAAAAACGAATTTTTTTTTTAAAAAACCGACCAAAGTTGGTCGGTATTCGGTCAAACGGTCAACACTTAATGTATCGACCAAATTACCGATCAACGTTGGTCGGTAGTTCTGAAATACAGAATGAAATACGGGTTTTCCCCCAATTTCTCTTATTTTCTTCCCCAAAATTTTCCTAACTCCTCCCTCAATACCTTCACCTCCCCTTCTTTATTTCCCTCACACAAATCTCATTCCCCACCCCGTGTAGCCACCGCCCGTAGTCGTCGTTGCCGCTGCCACTGTTTTAGGACTGCCGCCCCTCTCCTTCTCCACCTAAAAATTCTAGGTTTGAATTACAACTCATTTCTTTGTTATTTCTAGTTGTTGTTTCAATTATTTGAACATTGTACTTTATTGTTTCAATTAGTGTTTTAATTCTTTGAACATTTTATTTTATTGAGGACTAGGGTTTAGGTCTTGTTTTAATTAGTTTTGTTTATTAATTTTATTAACTAATTAGTTTAATTAGTCTTGAATGATTTAGTAAGATTGAAATTATACTTTGTATAGTCTTGAATAGTTTAGTTAGAATGTAGGGTTTACGATTTGTAGTTGAACTTTTAGTTTATGAATTGGATCTTTTGGATATGAATTGAATTTTTAGTTTATAAATTGAACTTTTTGGATATGAATTGAGCTTTTAGTTTATGAATTAAACTTTTAGTTTCTAAACTGAAATTTTAGGATATGAATTGAACTTTTAGTTTATGAATTGAACTTTTAGTTTATGAATTTAACTTTTAGTTTATATATTGAAATTTTAGGATATGAATTGAAATTTTAGGATATGAATTAACTAAAAAAAGATTATGATATGAATTAACTAAATTAATTAGTTCTTGTTTTATTTGTATAGATGGAACATCGTACTTGGATATACAATAGGAATTATCCTAATCGGTCGGGATTGCGGGAGGATTTTGTAGAAGGGGTTGATAACTTTATTAGACATGCAATGTCACTTCCACCATACCAAAGTGAAGGAGTAATTAGGTACCCTTGTGTTAGGTGCGATTGTATGAAGTTTAAAAAATCGGAGGAAGTTAAGCTTCATCTTTATTGGAAGGGGTTTATAGAGAATTACTTTGCGTGGACTAATCATAGAGAGATCGATGGTAGCCGTGGGATATTTGTGTTAAAAGTAAATTCTGCGTTCTGAGGCCTTAAAAACCTCTTTCAACGTCACCTCGATTTGCGTGCGCAGTCCGGGCACGTAGCCGGAAAGCCAATATGTGAAAAATGATGAATTTTGACTTTAAAATTAATTAATTTGACTTCGATCAACATTTTGGGTAAGCGGATCTGGACCCGTGATTTGACGGTCCCGAGGGTCCATAGGAAAATATGAGACTTGGGCATATGGCCGGAATCAAATTCCGAGGTCCCAAACCCGAGAAATGAATTTTTGAAAGAAATTATTTTGCTGAATTAATTATGAGTTTTTGAAAGTAAAATGTATTTGAAGCCATTGGTATCAGGCTCGATTTTTTGTTCCGGAGCTCGGTACTGATCTTATATATGATTTGAGTAGAGCCTATGAAAATTGGTAAGAAACGGATTTGAAATGATGTGAATCGGACCTTATTTGAGAAATTTGGCAAGTTTGAAGTTCTTAAGAAATTTCATGATTTTGATACTAAATTCATAGTTGTTGATGTTATTTTGGTGATTTGAATGCACGAGTGAGTCCGTTTGATGTTTTTAGGTTGGTGTGCATGTTTGGTTTGGAGCCCCGAGGGCTCGGGTGAGTTTTGGATAGGCCACAGATTGGAATTTGGACTTAGGATGTTGCAGATTTTATCTGGTATGCTTCAGGCATGCAGGCTTCGCAATTGCGAAACCTGGCTTGCAAATGCGAGCAATGAGTTGCAAATGTGAGAAGTGGCCTGGCTGCCTTGGGTCGCAAATGCGACGACTTTATCGCAAAAGCGATTCCACAAATGCGAAAGTCCTTTCGCAAATGCGAAGATGCCCTGAACTCCCCATTCGTCGCAAATGCGACAAATTTATCTCAAAAACGACTTCGCAAATGCGAAAGTCCCTTTGCAAATACGAGCTTAGCAGAGCCTGAGTTCGCAATTGCAAACCCTGATCGCAATTGTGATACCTGCAACCTGTAAGTTCATAACTTAGACGCATTTTCAACCATTTTTTACATCTTCTCAAAACATAAACTCTCTAGGGCGATTTTTCAACAGCAACTTCTCTTCCTAATCGATTGTAAGTCAATTCTAACTCATTTTCTTCAATTATTAACATCTTTTCACATGATTTCAACTCAAAATCAATGATTTTCATGGGGGAAATTGGGTGCTTTGGGTAGAACCTAGGTTTTTTAAAAATTTGGGGATTTGGACCTCGATTTGAGGTCCGATTTCAAAAAAATATATATATATTTGGATTCGTGGGGGAATGGGTAATTGAGTTTTGGTTCAAACCTCGGGTTTTGACCATGTGGGCTTAGGGGCGATTTTGACTTTTTGAGTAAAACTTTGGAAAAAACTCATTTTCATGCATTGTAGTTGATTCATTTAGCGTTTATTGATGTAATTAAGTAACTTGTGGCTAGATACGAGCGAGTTAGTGGTGGAATCAAGGGGTAAAGCAATAGTTGAGACGTGAATTGTGTTCGTGGCATCGAGGTAAGTGTTTGGTCTAACCTTAGCTTGAGGGATTATGAGTCGAGTCCTATTTGTTATGTGGTATTTGTTTAGTACGACGTATAGGCATGATGACTAGTATCTATACGTTGGTGTCAAGCATGCCTGTGAGTCTTATATTGTGATTATTATGGCTTCGTTGTATTATTCATGCTTTGATGATGATTTCTATTGTTGGGCAAAGTTTGTAGAAGTAATTGTGACATTTGAACATTGAGGAGCGTTGGCTCAAGTGGTACAGTGAATTGTGAAAGTATAAGTAGAAATTGAACCTTTTAGAGCATTGGTTCAAAGTTGTGAAGTGAGTTGTGAAGTAAAAGTAAAAAAGAGAAGAGAATAATTATATTATCTCTCTTGCCGGGAATTTGTTGTTTTGATGTTATCTCCCTAGCCGGGATGTTGATGCTTCTTTTGATGTTATTCCCTTGCCGGGACTTGATTGTTGAACTATTGTTCCCTTGCCGGGATTCTTATCGTAAATCCATTTATTCCCTTGCCCTATTATTTGTGATTGTTGTTTGGGTGAGGAAGAGTGTTAAAGCACGAAGGGTGATGTCGTGTATTGTTTTGGTGAGAGAGTGTTAAATCACGTAGGGTGATGCTGTGTATGATTTGTGAGGAAAGAGTATAAAGCACGAAGGGTAATGCTGTGCCGCATGATGTACCATTCTGTGTCGATTATATTGATTATATGGTGAGGACGAGAGTAAAAGCACGAAGGGTGATGACGTGCACATTTTCATTACTTGATTGTTTTGGTGAGGACGAGAGTAAAAACACGAAAGGTGATACCGTGCACTTATTGATTCCTGATTCTTTGTTGATATCTGAGATATGTTGTTTCTTTCGATTATGTGATGATCCAAAGGGTCATCACCTATTTTCTTATCCATTCTGTGCTTCCGAGGCCTTGAAAACCTCATTTAGAGTCGCCTAGATTTGCGTGCACAGTCAGGGCTCGTAGCCGGAAAGCTTAAATATGAAATTTTGTGAAAAATGCTAAGTTTTGATGTTAAAATGAATAAATTTGACTTTGGTCAACATTTTGGGTAAACGGACCCAGACCCATGATTTGACGGTCCCAGAGGGTCCGTAGGAAAATATGGGATGTGGGCGTATGTCCGGAATTGAATTCCGAGGTCCCAAGCCCGAGAAATGAATTTTTTAGTAAAAATAGTTTTCTAAAAATGTTTAAGGAAATTGGAAATGAAATCTGATTAGAAAGAGATGATATCGGGCCCGTATTTTGGTTCCGGTGCCCGATACAGGTCTTATATATGTTTTAAGTTCTTCCTGTAAAATTTGGTTGAAATCAGACGCCGTTTGACGTGTTTCGGACTTAAATTTCTAAATTGGAAACTTGATGAAGTTTGAGGAATAATTCTTAATTTTGATGTTTGATTCATTGATTTTGAGGTTATTTAGGCGATTTGATCGCACGGATAAGTTCGTATGATGTTGTTGAGTTAGTGTTTGTGTTTGGTTAGGAGCCCCGAGGGCTCGAGAGTGTTTCAGAGATGTTTCAGAATGGTTTTTGGCTTTAGAAGTGTTGCAGATTTTCTACTGTTGTGCCCAGGGATTTTGTTCTTCGTGTTCGCATGGTCTCACTCGCGAACGCGTAAGGCAAAGATCCCAGGTGCCCAGTTTCTTCTTCGCGAACGCGGAGGTTGAGACGCGAACGCGAAGCTCAGGGGGGAGACCCTTTGCGAACGCGTCCTTCCACTCGCGAACGCGTAGGGTTCAGGGGAGGGGCCACCAGTTTATTCTAAGCGAACGCGGCCACTGGCCCGCGAATTTGAGGGCTCGAGGTTCTAAAGCATCGCGAACGCAAGCCCAGTGTCGCGAACGCGAAGGTCTTCAGACCTGACTCATCACCAACGCGAAGAAGGATTTTGCCCAGTTATTTTATAGTCCCAAAACATAACCCATTATTTTATAGTCCCAAAACATAACCCGTTATGGGGTGACTTTTGAAGCATCCTTTCACCATAAACTCTTGGGTTAGTAATCTTTAACTTATTTCCTTCCATTTTCATCAACATCTATTGAATTTCTAGTCCTAAAATATGTAATTAAGGATAGAAATTAGGGAATTGGGTAGAGTTAGGGCTTTTTATTTAATTGTGATTTAGACCTCGTTTTGGGGTCGAATTCTGGAAATAATTATATACTTGGGCTCGTGGATAAATGGGTTATCGGATTTTGGTTCGAACCTAGTGTTTTGACCAAGCGGGCCCGGGGTCGATTTTTGGGATTTTGGGAAGAAGACTTGGGAAGCTATAATTAGGCATTGGATTCGAATTGTTTAGCATTTATTGATGTTATGAAGTCATTTGTGTATAGATACAATCGATTTGGAGCCGAATTCGAGAAGAAATGTGGTAATTGAGGATTGAATTAGTCGTGGAAGTTCGAGGTAAGTGTTTGGTCTAACCTTAGCTTGAGGGATTAGGAGTTGAGTCCTATTTGCTATGTGATAATTGTTGAGTACGACGTATAGGCATGGTGACGAGTATCTATACGTTGGTGTTTAGCATGACCGTGAGTCTTTATGTTGTGAATATCTTGATTTGTTGTGTCTTTCATACCTTAGTGATGATTTCTTTATGTTGTGAAAAGCTTGTGAAAGAAATTATGACCTTTGAGCTTCGAGGAGCATTGGCTCGAGTTATATTACAAAGTGTGAAAGTATATGAGATGATTGAACCCTTTGGAGCATTGGCTCAAATGGTAACGTGAGTTATGAAGTAACAGTGAAAGAAAGAGAAAGAGTTATTAAATTGTTCCCTTGTCGGGATGTTTGTTGCTTTGTTGATTATCTCCCTTGCCGAGATGCTGAGATTATTGATATTGTTCCCTCACCGGGATTTAACTGTTTAATTGTGTTCCCTTTCCGGGATTTCTATTGTTATTTGTTTACTCCCTTGCCACTTTGTTTGTGATTGTTGTTTGGGTGAGGAAGAGCATTAAAGCACGAAGGGTGATGCCGTGCATTACTTGCTATGGTGAGGAAAGAGTGTAAAGCACGAAGGGTGATGTCGTGCCGTACAATGTACTATTCCATACCGATTATCATTGACTATATGGTGAGGAAAGAGAGTAAAAGCACGAAGGGTGATGTCGTGCACACTTTTGTTATAAAATATTGTTTGGTGAGGACGAGAGTAAAAACACGAAGGGTGATGCCGTGCACGTTGTTATTATATGATTGATTTGGTGAGAACGAGAGTAAAAGCACGAAGGGTGATGCCGTGCAAATTGTTGGTTTCTGATTCTTGATGATATTCTAGTTATGTTGTTACTTTCCTTACCTGATGCTTTCTATTCGAAACCGTTACACACACACAACATGTTTTCCCCTTCCCACATTTACTGGTTATTTCTGCATTTTCCTTTCCGCTGTATATATTTAAATTGCACAGGTTTATTTGGTAGTCTGGTCCTAGCCTCGTCACTACTTCGCCGAGGTTAGGATAGACACTTACCAGCACATGGGGTCAGTTGTGTTGATACTACACTCTGCACTGTGTGCGGATTCCGGAGCATCTTACGAACAGTAGTTGTGGGCTTCCTTCAGTCCACCCAAAGACCCAAGGTAGACCTGCAGGCGTTCGTGGGCTCTGGCGTCTCTCTCTATCTCTATTCCCTATGTCATTTTCTTTCATTCAGAAACAGTTTGTTGTATTTTCTTCAGGCCTTGTTGTAGTCTCTTAGACAGTCTGTGACACTGTGACACTAGGTTTTGGGTATTGGGGTTTTGAAAGTTGTAATAGATGTAGTCTTGAGTTATAAAAATTGTTGAATTCCGCTTATTTATTTAATTCCGTTGTTTTCATGTTATCGCTAGTAATTAAAAAAAAATTGTTATTGAAAAAGGTAGTTAAGGGTTGGCTTGCCTAGCTCTCATTAGTAGGCGCCATCACGACTCTCATGGGTGGGAAAATTCGGGTCGTGACAGATTACCTGGTGTCTTTCTATTCTAAATTGGTAGTTCCCCCGCAGCATGTTACCCCTCCCATACTTGACTGTATATTAATGTTCTTCCTTTCCGTTGTATATAGTTGAATTGCACAGGTTTATTTGGCAGTCCGGTCCTAGCCTCGTCACTACTTCGCCGAGGTTAGGCTAGACATTTACCAGCACATGGGGTCGGTTGTGCTGATACTACACTCTGCACTATGTGCAGATCCCGGAGTAGTAGCATTTGGACCGTAGATTGGGTGACTGCCTTTAATCCACGCGGAGATCCAATGTAGACCTACAGGCGTCCGCAGGCCCTGGCGTCTTCCCCTATCCCTTTATTCCTGTTTTATTTCCTTAATTCAGAAATAGTGTATTGTTTATTTTCAGACTTGTATTTAGCATTCTTAGATCGTCTGTGGTACTATGACATCAGTTCTGGGTAGTAGAGGTTCAAACAATTGTATTGGATTCATGTTCAGATAATTTACCGCATTTCTTCCGCTTATTGTAATTTTTCGCTGTCTACACGCTTTGGATTTATAATTGTTAAAGAGTATAAAATGGATAAAGAAGTAATTTGTTCAAATAATTGGCTTGCCTAGCTTACATTAGTAAGCGCCATCACGACTCTCGAGGGTGGGAAATCCGAGTTGTGACAATATTTCATAACATGGTTGTTGGTGAAAGTAGTAGGTCGGTGGAGAATACAAATCGTGATTCTAGAATTCATGATATGGTTATGGATGCTTTTGGGATGCACTTCGGGGGTGATCCCAATAAAAATGTTGAACAAACACCTAATGACAAAACATTTTTATAAACAGTTAGAGGAAGCTAGTCATCCACTACGTGAAGGAAATCTGCACTCTGAGCTGTCTCGTTTTATAGCTAGATTCTTATATGTTTCAATATAAATATGTATTATATTATGAGATGGAAGGCAAGGGTAAAGGTAATAATGGCCCTACTGGTTCTCGGGGTCGAGAAAAGGCTAGGAAGGGAAAGAGGAGGGCAGAAAATAATACTTCATCTGCTCCACCCTCTTCAGAGATGCCTATGCCTATGCCTATGTCTTATCCTCCACCCCACGACTATACTGAGCTGGCATAGCATTACGAGCCCTACACCTTCGTGCAGACACCAGGTCTTTCATCACAGGGCCATAGGACTATACGTCCGACATACAGTCCAGTTGCCTCACAACCACGTGGATCACAGCCATCTGCATCGCATGGATCGCATCCATCCATGTCACAATCACATGGATCACAGCCACTCGGGTCACAACCATCAATATCATAGCCACTTGGGGTCCATCCAGCTATGTCACAGTCATAGGGATCACAACTATCTTTATCATCGACTCCATCTATTTCAGGCATTCGCCTGTGAGGTAGTAGCTCTGACCCCCCTACACCGTCCACACATTCCTCTGATATATATGCTTCGGACGATAATGCTGATGATGACGAGGAGGTGCATTATGATCAATATGGAAGGATCATCATAGTCCCTGAGGGTGATGGGTAAGAGTTATTTGTTATTTTTGCGTTTATTGTTTTGTAAAGTTTTTACTAAGATATTAATGTATTTTTATTGTTTAATTGCAGGTTCATCCTGAGTAATAAGACTATGAGGATAATCACCAAAGCCATCAGAAAGCTTTATGATGGCCCTTATGCGACTTGGACTGATTTTCCATTCTCGCTGAATGAGCAAATTTTCAATCAATTTAAGGTATAAATATTCTTTTAAGCAGTTTAATAATTTATATTTATGATATTTTCATATAATATTTAAATTTTGAAATAGAGATCAAGTCTGTATGGGAACACCGCTATAGCGCGAAAGTGGTTGTAAATTTCTATCACAAAGCTTGCAAGTGATTGTTGCATACTTTCTCCGAAGCTAGAAAGAAGAACAAGAAGCTTGACTGGTTACTTCAAAATTTATGGGATGATTTGCAAAGGCAATGACTTACCACAAAGTTCTTAGAAAAGAGCGAAAAAGGAAAGAAAGCTCGCGCATTTGAGAAGGGAGAATCCTTGCACATTAGAGGTGCGATCAGCCTAGGGACAATAAAAAGAAGATTGGTACGTAATTGCTTAAATTATTTTAATTTTCAAAGTATATCTATTCTGTTTATTAACTAAATTAATTTATTTTCAGGAAAAGAAGTTGGGGCGTTCAATGAACCATGATGAGTTATTCAAAGAGACGCATATTATAAAGAAGAAGAAAGAGACGGATCAAGAAAGGTGGGTCGAGGACCGGGCCTCGACTTTATATGTAAGCTTTTACTTTTATTTAAGTATTTTAATTTACTTATATATAAATTTTGAAATACTAATTCAATTTAAATTTTCGTATAGGATCGCTACCAAACTAACGTGGAGGAATTCATCCGCACTCAGCCAGCTGGTGAATCGGGCAAGCCAACCCAACCTTCGGACGAGGATGCTGAAAGAATATGGATGGAGTCTACTGGCAGTCCAAAATGGGGGAAGGTACACGGGCTTCCTACTATGAAATTCCATCGCTATAAGTGTGGAATGCAAGGAATAGGGACTTCCTCGGAAGGCGAGCAACTTGATGGGAGAGCCTATCCGCTATGCGGGAGACTGTGACAAAGCTGACATCCGAGCTAGAAGCGGCCAAGGAAAAAGAAAGGATTAGAGATGCTCAGTTCCTTAGCATGCAAGCTCAGATCAGAACTCTCCTATCTACTGGAGCTTTTCTGTTGCCCCGGTCTCGTGAGACATCGTCAGAGGCTCGACTTGAACGTGAGCGTTCCTTCCGTCCTCCCTGTGATCGTTCCTCCCGTCCTCTCCGTGGTCATTCTTCCCGTCCTCCACAAGACCCTTCTCGACACTGTCTTTTAGATGAAAGTTCATCAGACAATGACGATGATGTTGTACAAAACACTCCTTGACTTTTATATACTTTGAACTAGACAAATAGAATCAGTTTTGAACTAGTTGTAATAAGTTTTAACTTGGTTTTAGATTTTTTAGTTCTATTGAACTTCAATTTGTTAGTTTTAATGTATTTATTGAATTGTGTTGTTGTTGTTTTTGTTGTTGTGTTGTTGCTATGTTGTTATTTAGGAAGTTTGGTATGCTGGCAGGTGGTGTAGCTGCCCAAACAGACATTTTATGCCAAAATTAAAACCCAGAAAACCGATCAAAGTTGGTCGGTTCCTAGTTAAAAAAAAATTCTGCTGATTAGCGACCAAGGTTGGTCGCTTAAGTTTAAAAAAAAATTAAAAATTAAAAATTACCGACCAAAGTTAGTCGGTTAATGAACAAGGATTACCCAGATTTCAACTTTACTGACCAACTTTGGTCGGTATGGTTAAATTTTAATTTTTTAAAAAACATATATTTTACTTTACCGACCAACTTTGGTCGCTAATTTTTTAATTTTAATAATTAATAAAATAACATAATTTAAATATACCAACCAACTTTGGTCGGCAAAATTAAATTATTAAAATGTGTTACCGACCAAAGTTGGTTGGTATGTGTTTTAAATTTGCATAGCTGGTCCTTTTATCATTGCGACCAATCTTGGTCGGTAATTAGCGACCAAACTTGGTCAATATACAAAAACGACCATCAAAATAGCGACCAAGCGTGTTTGGACGCGTTTTGATCAGTAATTTGTAAAAACCAACCAACGTTGGTCGCTTTTTTGGATCGCTAATTACCGAATTTCTAGTAGTGGTTGGAGTACTTCGATCTGTAGTCTGTTTTATAAGCAGCTTTGAGAGAGCAATACAAAAGAACATTTACAAGAGTAACTCAAGAATTACTCATTAATATATTGCGAGTGTGTTAGCAACACAAGTTAAGTCAAGCCAAATTAGCCGAAGAATCAACTTACTTGTGCCGAAGACCAAGTCTCTGAATACGCGTCAACTAATCAAGTAAAAGTTTTACGGGCATCTTATTTGGTCACCCTCATTTTACTTGTACTTATTTTTTTAAAAAGTTTAATTAATACTTAATTTTTGGGCAACTTAAGACATGCTTTTCCAACTTTACTGCTTTCTTGTCCCGTGTATCCAGGAGCTTCACGGGTATTTTCTTCTTTTATGTATTCATGTCCTATGTATGCGAGAGTTGTCTCGTTTCTTTTTCTTCTTCTTCTTAGTTAAACTCCATTGTAGGTTGTATTTAGGGTTTCTTCTTCTTCTTCTTAGTTCCAAAATTGAGATTTGTTCTTTTATGATATTTGAAAGCTATGTTTGAAATTTGAGCTCATTTGAAGTAGATTTGGGAATTAGATTATGTGTTGAATTGTTAAAATTCGAAAAATAAGTCTATATTTCAGAACGTAAGATCTGATTTTTGAAGTTGCATTGAAGAGATAGAACTACTTAAGATCTGATTTTCTAAAGTTGCATTGGAAAGATGGAAAAACTTCATATCTGTTTCTAAAGTGGTATTGAAGAAATAGCACTACTTAAGACCTGAGTTGCATTGAAGAAATATAACTACTTAAGATCTGATCTTCTAAAGTTACATTGGAAAGATAAAAGAACTTCATATCCGTTTCTGAAGTTGCATTAAAGTGATATGACTACTTAAGATATGATCTTTAAAGTTACATTGGAAAGATAAAAGAACTTCATATTCGTTTCTGAAGTTGCATTGAAGAGATAAGACTACTTAAGATCTAATATTCTAAAGTTGCATTGAAGAGATAGAACTACTTAAGATGCGATTTTCTGAAGTTGCATTGGAAAGATAAGAACTTCAGATCTGATTCTAAAATTGCATTGAAGAGAAAGAACTACTTAAAATTTAATTTTTTAAAGTTGCATTGGAAAGATAGAAGAACTTCGGATCTGATTCTAAAGTTGCATTGAAGAGAAAGAGCTACTTAAAATTTATTTTTTTGAAGTTGCATTGGAAAGATAGAAGAACTTCGAATCCGATTTTAAAGGTGCATTAAAAAGATAGAAGAACTTCAGATTCGAGTGAGTAAATTTTGTAATTTTTTTATATAATGCCAACGGCGGATCCACGTATAGAAAAGTGAGTGCTTAAATTCTTATGAGTTCATATAGTTATACTGATATCTAATACTATATGATATAAGTTGTTCATTAAGCAGCCATAACATTGGATAGACTTCTAGTGCAATGGCTTAAGAGGATTGACAGATGGGTGCTAAAACAGCTCCAAATAGAATAGCTAGTATAATAATCTTTTCATTTGGAACTTTTGGTTTATTTGTGTATATGCATTTGTTAACTGAAATTCAATTATTCACAAGAT
Source organism: Nicotiana tabacum (assembly GCF_000715075.1). Classification (NCBI taxonomy): domain Eukaryota; kingdom Viridiplantae; phylum Streptophyta; class Magnoliopsida; order Solanales; family Solanaceae; genus Nicotiana; species Nicotiana tabacum. Next base: position 136,518,078 of record NC_134095.1, read on the forward strand.
TTATTTTTAGCTAAAGTATTACAAAAAATATTGATAAATTTGCCTTTAAAATTAAAGTGACAACCCCTTCTTTAGAAATCTGGTTTTTTTCTCATTTCACATGTTGCGGCTCACAGACTCACACGGCGAATGGTGATAGGATTTGAATTTAATAGGATTTTATACTCTTAAAGAGTTCTGATCTAATATTTGTTGAGATTTATAAGTATTTAATATATATATCGATATTCTGTTTCAAAAGTTATGGATTCATATGAACCCTTATATGGTAGGCTACATCCGTCCCTAATTATATGAGTATCTATTAATTTGAAATTCTGAATTCGCCGCTATAATGCGGATATAACATAACTTCAATAGCGATCCTACATTTGTATATCTATGATCTTCCTCCCACTAATCAACTGAGTAACAATTATGGCTTTTGATTAAAAAATTGGTTTAATTTACAAAAGAAAGTTTAGTAGTATAAAATTCGGATAGTTGCAGTCTTGGAGAATTATTCTAGTCCAAACATGTAAACCCCTTCAGCAGCCTATTTAAACTAGGGGAATTTTCGTTCCTATACCATATAGGAAACTATATTATCAAACATGTTCATAGTTTACATATTACCCATCATACTAATAGTATTTCTATAATATATAGACAATTCATTAAATAAGGAATCATTGTAGCTGTAGGTTTTCTTATTTAGGGGCGCTAATATTGGGGAATTAAATATTCTTCCAGATATTTTACAACCACCTCACTCACGTATCAAACCATACCCCACGATTTTCTCTTCAATCACCCACGATTTCCTCTTCTAAAACCAACGAAAATCTGCACCATTGACAACCATTAATAAGCTTTGAAGCTTTGAATTCGAATTTGGGTTTTCAAAAGACATCTGTTTGTTTGGATTGGTGTAGACATGTAATTTTGACCTGCGCATTAGAATTACTTTTAATATTCCTAGTATTTTTAGGATATTTATTTGAACTTATTTCTATAGGATTTCACTTTATTATTAAATTTAATTCTATTTTTAAAGCACAAAAAATTCAAAAATACAAAAAATAGTTTCATGTTTTATCTTATTTCTATTTAGTTTAGATTATTAATATTTTTATTGCAATATATTTTATTTTTACTATGATTTTTACCTTTATTTTTGAATATAATAATTTATATAAAATTGATATATATAGTGCATAGTATGATATATTTTGCTTTAATCATAATTAATTTTAAATTATTTTTTTTAAAGAAAAGGTTTAAGTTTTTAAAATTGATGGATTTAAAGGGTTAGAGTCCCAAACTTTGGCCCAATTTCGGGCAAGAAGAGGCCCAAATCTGGGCAGCCTATCCCTTTCCCCTTAACCCGCCTGAGACCCGCCCAAACGACCCAGTAACCCGCCCCACTTTCCACACTAAATCCTAGCCCTTCACCCCTTTTAATCCAGCAGTCCAAATTAATTCCCCACACCCTATATAAGAACCATATCTTCCCAATAGCCCTAATCTTCAAGACCTAAGCAGCCGCACCACACCCCTTTCCCAACCTTCCGCCCGCCTCCAACTCGTCGGTTTTCCGGCGAGTTCACTCAACGAGTCCCATGGTCCCCCCTCTCATCTTCTCATTCTTCCACGTCATACCTTTCGTATCAAATCTCATCATTTCAATCCGATTCACGCGGATTTCTTCTTTTATTTCTTTTGTTTAAACAAAAAATCCGAGCCCTTGAAATAAATGTTGGAAAATGGGAGCCGTTGGATTAAATTTTGATCCAAGATTTTCATTTTCTTATTTATGTTAAAACTGGAATTTTCGGATCTCGTTGGGAGCCACACATGATTTCTTGCTGAAGAAGGAGAAGCTTTGAGAGAGAGTTATATATTGGGGTTATTTGGACGGAAATGGGGAGAATTTCTGGACAGAGAAAACTAAGCTTTTTTTATAAAAAAAGACATTCTTCTTCTTCTTCTTCTTCTTCTTCTTCTTCTTCTTCTTCTTCTTCTTCTTCTTCTTCTTCTTCTTCTTCTTCTTCTTCTTCTAATGAATTGTTCATTTGGAGTTTTGATATTCTCTTTAGTTTGAGATTCTAAATATTGAAAAAAAATATATTTAGTTCTATTTTTTCCTTATTTGATTTTAAAAATCAGAAAATTAACAAAAAAGGGGTGTGACATCTCTGGCGACTCTGCTGGGGAGTTGCAGGTTCGAGCTGGTACCTGACCTTGTTTGCTTTTAGAATATTTGGTTGAGGTTTTTATGCTTTTTCATTAGCTTTGCTTGATTTTTATTATGTTTTTATATTTTGCTATTATTTGCTAGTTGTTTATGTGTTTACAGTTTTTGCTTTATGTGTTTACTGCTTTATAAATGTCATCATTTGCTTAACCCCGAGTCTTCTTTCTGCAACAAGTCTTCCGGAGTATGTTTGAGCGTATATGGCCTTTTGTGAGTCACCCGTGTCTTTAGGAGGTGGCGTGGGAGCGTGGAGTGGGCGGACAGCTAAAGCAGCCGCCATTGACCACGTGCCGCCCCGAAGTGCCTTGTCTTGTGAACCCCAGCCGTACATCAGCCTTTAGGTCATACTTATGTGCATCATATCATTTGAACCTAGCAGGGTTCGGTCCCAGGCACTGTGTCCCGTTGTAGGAGGCCTATCCAAATTATGTCAAAATGAGCTTATGGCGCAAAAAAAATATTTAATCATCTTTATGTGCTACATGCTGCATTTCTTACGGTTAAAAGGGTCATTTGACGGACCAACAATATTTGGGGGTGAAGTATAAAATGAAACAAGTGGAGCCAACTCGCATTTTTCTTTAATTGTTTTCCAAAAATTCAAAAAAAATGAAAAATGAAGATGAAAAAGAAAATCCAAAAAGATTTTACACTTTTCCATCATTTTACAAAAAAAAAATATCCAAAAAGATTTTACATTTTCCATCATTTTTGAAAAAGACAAAAAATATAGTTTTTTTCCAAATTAGTGTCATTTTTAAGCTTTCTCCCATATCCAATCTTCCCGAACTACGCGAACCTGATTCTCATCTTACGGGGCGGGATACGTAGAAAACCCACATAGAGTCCGGTCTTCCTAGTGAGTCTTAGGTTCTTGGCTTTACAAAGTCTTAGCCATATCTTGCATGTCTAGCCACTTTTGGCCACATCGACCATTCTTGCAAAAATGGGATCATTTGCACAAAAGTGGTTCAATTACCTATGTCTTAGGATCTTGAGTCCTCAACTAGGTGGCATATTACTTTAAGGTCCGTCCTTTTTGAGTTTGCATCTTTGTCCATTTCTGGCCATATCGGGCGTTTTTGCAAAATAGGTCATTTCTGCAAATTAATTTTGGGCCAAGATTATTGGAAGTTGAATCCATATAAGCTTTAGTGAGGTATTCCCATGCCTTTGAGGTCACCTTTATCGAGTTTGCATTTTTAGCCACTTTCTGCCTCTTAGGACATTTTGCAAAAATAGCCCAACCGTCCCCTAGGAAATATTGTGGTATCACATAATATCTTGAGTCATTAACCATGTTTTCCCCGTTCAGGTATGGATCCACTTACTAATGCTAGAGTATCAATGGTGGTCAAAGTCCCTAGAAGGCTAGTAAAATGGTGAAACATGTTCACATTACTTGAGCAGCGTGATCTGATAGGTAAATTAGGGGCTCTTATTTCTTTGATGGACATCACCCACGTCCCGACCATGTAGAAGCAATGTTGACATTTTGGGACCCACAGGGAATGGTATTCAAGTTTGGGGATCTTGAGATGACACCCACCTTAGCTGAGATAGCCGGGTTAACTCGCCTGCCATACCTAGACAAGGATTTGATTTACACGAGGGCTCATTCAAGCACCAAGTTCCTTAAGATCACAGGGATGGATTTAGAAAATCACATGGGATGTCTAGATCAATCTTGGGTACCTTTGGACTTTTTATTCGAGAGGTTTGCTCGTCCTACTGGGTATGAGACCTTCGTAGATGAATTTTCCATATCATATGATTCTTGGAAGAAGAGGCGTCCTATGGTCTTCGTTATTGCATTGTTAAGTCTCCTGGTATTTACTTTAGAGGGTAGACATATTAGCACGCGTCTGGGGTCAATAGCCTTTGCACCTTTCCATGATCAACACAGTAGTAAGGTCACCTTGGTTCCGACAATTTTGGCAGAGATCTATCGTGCTTTGACCAGGATTCGAGAAGGTAAGAGGTTCTTTGAGGGAAGAAACTTGTTGTTGCAGTTGTGTATGATGGAACACTTACATCCCGCTACCATATTTTAGAAAGATGTAATTGACCGTTGTCTGAGAGATCGAGTGAAGTGCATCGAGTGTAGAATAACGTTCGATAAGTTTGCCCTACCACTTGGAGTTCAGGCTTGGGTTGATTATTTATGGTCCTTGAATGAAGAGAAGATTTTGTGGTCATACCTTTGGATTGATTTGGACGTGATCTTAGTAGGATCTCGCGTGCAAGACTTCTTGGTACTGATTGGACTTTGGTGTACTAGACTATATACCCCTGCTAGAGTGATGCCTCAGTTAGGGAGGCAGCAAGAAGTCCCCTAATTCCTGATTCTCGTGTCTTCATTAGGGAATTTGATACTATGCCTCACAGGGAGGTCGACATCCAGACCTATTAGCGTCATGCAATGAAGATGGATAAGGATACTTTAGCAGCTGACCCACATTCACCTGGGTATACCCATGAGTACTTCATATGGCTATAGTCTACTCAGCGGGGGGTTAGCAGGCCATTGCCCCGACATGTTAGAGGAGTATTTGATGAGGAGGCTACCTCGCGGATATTGCTTAGACAGTTGATGGATCGATTTACCCAGGCAGAGGAAGCCCATGCAGCAGAAAGGGTTGGGGTTCGAGCAACACTTCAGTCACTGAGATCACGGTTGTCAGGGTTGGTAGAGAACATGGGATAGCACCGTGAGTACCTTACTAGAGTCAGCCTTCCAGATGCAGGCACGCATTCCAGGATTCTCGTTCCCAGCTTTAAGGTGTTCTTGTAGGGTATAATATAGAGCTTAGATTTGGCAGGATTGACAGGGCCATCCGGACCTTCATCAGACCCGTCCCAGCCAGGACCGTCGCATTCAGGAGCAGCTTGAGGAGTCATTCTATTTAGATGTTTTGAGATTGTCTTATGTTGTCTTTTACTTTCGTGTCTTGTCTAGGGATACTGAGTCCTTTAGGCAGTGTCAGAGTCTGTCATAGTGTAGTCGAGTCTGTCATGTCTCTCATTATCGTACTTCCCATTGTATTTTAATATCGAAAAGTTTTTACATGAAAAATCCCAAAAAGATTTTATTTTTAGTTTATTTTCCATCACTCTTCCAGAACTACGTTTGGTCTGATTCATAAGGGATATGATATGTAGGCAACCTACATCGGGTTCGATCAAATCATTTTTGGTTCAAAAAAAAAAGAAAGAGAGAAAAGAGTGATAAGAGGTGTTGGAAAAGAAAGAGAAGAAATGATTAAAATGAGCAAATTGGGATGATGCCTTATGACCCTGCGACCCTCAAAGCCATTTTAGAACCATTAATTGTTGCTAGGTGCATTGCACGTAATGTGATATTATTATTTGATAAATGCCCTAACGCTAACATGGTGGTTTTGTGTTGTTGTCCTCTGTTATTTTTATTCAATTTCAGGAAGGTGTTAGTTTGTTGGTATCCTGGAAAGTCATCCATACAACACCAGATCAAAGCGTCAAATAGTCATGGCTAGAAAGAAAACAGACACTGGAGCTGTAGACCCACCAAGGGAGATTGTTGAGTCGGAATCGGAACTGCAAGAGGAGGTCCGAAGGTTGAAGCATCAGATGGCGGACCTGGATAAGGGGACACCCTCCACCCACGTTCCCTATCAACTACACAGAAAACCCTGATTCCATTCCACCACTCTCTCAATCCCAGATGCCCAATACCATTGATCTTTCCCCACAACATGCACTGGGCTTTACCCCTTACCATAACTACCCCGGCACTTCGGCCCAAATTTTTCATGCTCCACCAGCCAAAACAACCTCGTACCCTGCTCCGACATCTGCTCCTATTTTTGTACCCACTCCACAAGCTACCCTCCACCGATCCTCTAGTGATCCCGCATTCCCCGCTCCAGATACCCACTACTATCCACCGGAGCCCACTTTCAAAGTCCCAGATCCTTACTCTTATACTCCCCAATTTGAGCCCCATGTTGAAACTGACAAACCACCTAAGAACGCAGAGCAATAGGAGATATTTAGAAAGTTAAAGAGTCTGGAGCAATCATTGAGAAATATGCAGGGGTTGGGAAACCAGGTAGGTGTGGCCTATAAGGATTTGTGTTTGTTCCCCGATGTCCATCTGCCTGTCGGGTTCAAGATTCCCAAGTTTGCCTTGTATGACAGACATAGGGGCCCTGTAGCTCATCTGAGGGGTTATTGCAGTAAAATGAGAGGCGCCGAGGGAAAAGACGAATTACTGATGGCATACTTCAGTCAGAGTTTGAGTGGGGCAGCTTTAGAATGGTACCCGCCAAGACGCCAGCAGATGATACACATAGGATGATATAGCTCAGGCCATCGCCCGACACTTTCAGCACAATATAGACATTGTCCCAGACCGCCTATCTTTGACCAAGGTGGAAAATAAACCTAGTGAAAGCTTTAGGAAATATGGGTTCCGATGGAGGGAGCAAGCTGCACGAATCAATCCTCCGATGGAAGAAGACGAGATGGTTTAATACTTTCTTTAAGCCCTGGAGTCCACTTACTATGACCACTTGATCTCAGCCATTGGTAAGTCTTTCAATGATGTGGTAATGATGGGAGAAATGGTAGAAGAGGGGCTCAAGTCGAGCAAGATCATGAGTTATTTTGCCATAAACGCAACCACCCAGGCAATCTAGAGTGGTACCGGAAGTTTGTTAGGCAAGAAGAAGAAGGACGATGTCGCCATAGTTGTCTATGGACCATGGCCTGGCTAAAGGGGTTCACCTTACCAGTACACCCATCCTCGTCCCCCACCTCAACCCTATGCCCAAGCTCCATATAATCCACCCCAATATTACTTTCCCCCGCAAAACCCTCAATACTCAGCCAGGCCACCCTAATACCATGTTCACCATGCCCATTCATACACTCAACCTCCTTATTACCCACAATGGCGTGCCCCAGTCCCACAGAATACCTACCCAACTCCACAAAATACCTATCCACCTCCCCAGCCTTACCAAAACCCCAATGGTTCAAATTTTCTAACAAGGTCTGAGTATAGAAGAGAGAGGCAATAGCGGAAACAAACTTTTACCCTGCTTGGAGAGTCCTATGCTAGTCTGTTTCAAAGGTTAAGGCAGTTGGATGTCTTGAGGCTTATTGAGTCAAAGATACCAAATCCCCCTCCAAAGAGCCTCGATTATTCCCTAAGATGTGCCTATTGTTCTGATGCTCCAAGGCATGACATAGAGAAGTGCTGGCATTTGAAAACGGCAATACAAGAGCTCATTGATGTGAGCACGTGATTTTTGCCTCATACGAATTACTCCAAAATAACTCCCGAAATATTTCTTTAATTATGTGTTATTTTTAGGAAATATTGTACGGTTTTCCTGTTTGTTTGCGTGTGTTATTTTATTAATGCATTTAAAAATACAAAAAATAATATAATGTAATATGTGTTGCATGTGCATTTAGGATTTAGTTTTTCAATTTAGGAATTAACAGGTTTGTTTTACAAAAAAAAAAATCACAAAAAATATGTAATTGTTGTAGTTTTTGTCATTTAAATGTGTCCTTATGTGATTTCATTTTTTTGATTTGCATGTTAATTATTGTAAGTGTTAATTAATATTTGTAGTTAGATTTTATAATTAATTAGGAATTGTATTTAAATCAGAAAATTAAAGAAGAAAAAAGAAAAGAATTCAAAAAAAATGAAGGAAGAATCGGATTGGGCCAGTTTTAGGCCCAAAGAATTGCACTTCCTACCCAGCCCAAATCTGTCAACCCAAAAGCCATCAAACGACGTAGTATAGGGAAGAAGCTACGTCGTTTTGATGGTGCCCATCCAGGTAATTTCCAGACAATCAAACGACGCCGTATTAGTATTTTTATCTGAACCGTTGATCAAATAGATCCAACGGTCCAGTTCAGTTCTTTCATTAAACCAAAAGACGACGTATGATCGTATTTAATCGGGACCGTTCATTGTTTTAAATCTAATGGTTCCCAGGCCCTCCCCATGACCCGACCCACTCACGTCTGAGACCGACCCATTCCCCCAACCTAAACAAACGACACCGTTTGGTTAAATGAATTGATCCAGGCTGTAGATCTTACCTGATCCAACGGTCAAGATCAGACCACCCCTCCCCTATATAAACTAAATTCATACCCCAGCTTCGTAACCAAACACCCTCCCTCCCTCTCCCGTTCATCGTCGTCCCTAAGACGATGCCCCAAACCCTAGCCGCCCTAACTCCCCCTCGCCTGAAACCCGGCGGCAACTACGATGTCGGTCACCAAACCAACACCCTAAGACCACCTGACCATCCTCTATCCAAATCTGGTAACCACTAAGCTCGAATCTTCCTGGAGTTTCTCGAATCTTCATTTGAAGATTCGAGCCAAACTCAGATCCAAACCAACCAGTCCCTAAATAACACTACAGCACCCCCTAACCGCCCTCGTTACAGATTTGTTAGTTGTTCACCTCAAATCACCCTACATCGTCTCGAATCTTCAATCGAAGATTCGAGCATAACCTAGACCTACCCCAATGTACCCCAAACCCACACCAGTCATTCTCCTAACCTCACTCGTAACCAAACCAAACTTGGTTTGGTTCGAATCTGACCAGAAGCGGTTGAGCCCTAAATCAGACCCTCAAGAACCCTAAAATCCCAGATCTTGGAATCTGCCCAAATTAAGTAGAAGGTTGAGGTCTAATCGACCTTAATCGAAGTATTTTCAGTTGAGAATACTTCGACTAAGGTCTGTTTGATTTCAAAGTGTCCGAATCAGAGTTTCAAAGACTGGGTCCGTATTGATTCTGTTATTATGAGGTATTTTCCTTCTTTCCTTCATGTTTGTTTTCATTATTTACATATCTGTTTATTTACCATGTTGATTTTGGTTGTTATTAAGTCACATTGACTCTGTTCATTTTTCAAAGGACCTTTTATTTGGTTCGATTTTGTCTGTTATTTATAGTCGCCTTAACTGTATGTGTTATAAATTGTGAAATCGAGTCCTAAATTGCATCGCTTAATTAATTCTCTGTTAGTCTATAAGTTCGTCAATAACACTGTTTGATAGTTGCCTTGTTACTGATTTGTTTAAGTGTCAATTGTAATACGTAATCGATTAATTGAATAGGTCGTTCATATAATTTGAGTCACTTGGCATCTTGTTGATATTAGTGTCCGAGTGGTCTCATGTGTGTTGTGTTTAATCCTTTTTCTCTTAATTAGTCATCATCTTGCTGCATATAGTTCCGTTCAATGTGTTTACAATGTTCTGTATTTAGGAATTGTGTTGGTTTACTCCCTGTATATATGCCATTTGTCATTCTAGTTAATTCAATGTGGTTATTTCCTGATTCATTGATCCCTATATTGATACTACTTGATCTGATTTGGTTATAGTTGTTCAATCAGAAACTAGTGTTGATAATTAAGTTTGAACAGATTATAAAATCTGTTTTGTATTGGATTCTGGTTTTGTATTAGGGGCAATATTTTTGAGATTTTTCAGAAGTAGTTAAGGGTTAGTTTGGGGAAAATAAACTACATGAATACTTGTTTAAGGGCTGCTGAATATTTAAACCTATTAGTGGACTGATTTGAGACTTTCCTAAGTGGGTTTGGGTACAGATAATAGACAACTAATGGTAAGGTTCAATAATGTATTTGTTTAAAGAATACTGGGGAACAAAAGAAGATGGGGGGGCTGAAATTAAGGGAAAAGGTTCCTTAGTGGCTTGATTAAATGAAAATTCAGACTTAGTGCTATTTGGGTGGAAAAAACTGATTTGAAAAGAATAATGAGGGTCCGGGCAGTAGGCTGGAAGAGGAGGAAACAAGTTATATAAAAGGGTGTGTTGGGACTGATTTCTGGACAGACACAAGACAGACACAGAGATATACAGAACACAGAAGAAAGAGAGACAGAACAGAAAAACAGAGAGGGAGACAGAACAGAACAGAAAGAGAAAAACAGAAAAAGAGCACACACACACACACACAGAAAAGAGAGGACAGAAATACAGAACATAGAAAAAAAAGGAGCTTAAGAGATTTAGGAGAAAGGGATTTAAAACTCTAAAAATTTTGAAAGTTGAGGGTTAAGACATACACGGATATACACACACAGGAAGACGATTCTGCTGTTCCATTGAAGTTTTTTTTTCGATTGAGAATTGTTTTTTTAAAAAATTTCTGAAACAATCTCAGTTCACCTGAGGGAGAAAGTTTTTTAGAATTGGTCTTCAAATTTGGTTTAAAGTTGTGCGAAATATTGTTTGATCGGGGCTGTTTGTTGCTGCTGGTGATAGCTGTTGTTATGCTTGTTGATCTTACTGCTTTTGACTTTCATTTCCAGGTACGTAAAGACATTTGAACCTTGAAGTAAATCTAGATCAAAGCCTATGAAATCAAGCTGAAATTGTTATTTTGTTCTTTCAAAATAGGAGCTATTTTTTATTTCTGCACATTTATCTCGTCAAGCATCAAATTTTTGTTAAATATAGATGATGTAAGGGCTTCTTGTTTGTATATGGCATGTTAATGGTTATGTGTATAACCATAAGTGAGAGGAAAATTGACATAATCCGTTACGTTTAAGATATTGGGATATTCCTAAAGGTTTAGATATGTATTTGCGGTATATAATGTCAATTTATTTAATCAAATTTGTAAATTAGTTTTCTTTCTTAACAACCAATGGCCATTTATTTTAGGAATGCGATTAACCCATTTCCTTATAAAATAGTATATAAAAAATAATGTCAATGATTTTTTTAAAAGTATAGATTTAGTATTTGTAAATAGCTTGCATAAGCCGAGAATAAAAATAGTTTGATTTTATCTATCCCAAACTCAATCATCGTAAGCAAATTAACCAAATAATTAGAAATTTAGACTAAAACAAGTTGTGTAGAAGAAGGTCGGATTTATAAATACTAAAATGCAACATTTTAAGTCAAAGATATACAAAGTAGAGTTCGCTCCGAATAGAATCATGAAAATTCTTCGAAAACTATTAGTTTGCTTATCAATTAATTCTTTCCTAGTTTTGCACGTAATTCGCTTTTTGGTAAATTTTCAAACATATACACTTAGTTTTAAGCCTAGGAAAATAACAAATAACTTGTGCATATAATCATCAAGTACTAAAAATACATAAACAAAATACGGATACTGTATTCACGATAAAAATGGTAATTTTAGTGGCATGTTATTTATTTTTCATATCATTAATTCTTTTAATTTAAATAGTTTTGAGGTATATAATTCACACGTTTAAAATATAACCTGTGGTCAACACCTAATAAATTTTGATTTTTTTTTCAAGAAATCTGGAGACATCCCAAACGGTGATTTTCCATGGCTTTCATATTTAAAAATAGATTGACATAATAAACATTTGTAGAAAATTTATATTACCATCAAGAATATTTTGTGCAATTGGGGATACGTTCACGTGACCTGATTACATTTCTAAAGGCAATTCGGATTATGCGTTCGCGCAACTTCGAGCAAACTTTTTAAATAAAAGGGGTTCTTCGGAGGATATTAAATTAATTTCATATAACCCGAGATGTGCAGTTCACTATTTAATCATACAAGAGTGACGAATGTTCGTAATTTTATTTTAAGCACGCGCAATTTCGGCCATAATTCCTTTTTATAATAAAAATATAAAAAAATATTATCAATCTTATTGTGTACACGTATGCGTGACACGATTCTTTACATTTATAAAAAAAAATATAATACGAATATACGTACGCGTAATTCATTTCAAGGAAGGTCTATAATTGTAAACAATCTAACCAAAAACGGTAACCAAATCATGCAACAAGAAAAATGTATTTAGTAAATCAAGATAATTAGGCCAAGTATAAAAATGGTTAAGCGACCGTGCTAGAACCACGGAATTCGGGAATGCCTAACACCTTCTCCCGGATTAACAGAATTCCTTACTCGGATTTCTGGTTCGCAAAATGACAAATAGAGTCATATTTTCCTCGATTCGGGATTAAAACCGGTGACTTGGGACGCCATAAAATTCCCAGTGGAGACTCTCAAATTAATAAAGAATCCCGTTTCGATTGTCCTTTAATGGGAAAAACTCTCTTTACACCACGCCCCCTCCGAAATGTTGTGTAAATTAGAGGTGTGACAATTGATACAAACCAAATCGTAGTCCAAAGCCCAGACACGCCAAATATAAACCAAAGCCCTTTGCCAGCCCATGCAAAGATGCATATGATTGAAATAGTTCACAAGGATGGGGAGCTCAAGAAGTCTTCTATGTCCGTCATGATGATTCGGGCCAGTGAAAGTAATTTGGTTAAAGCTCCAGACTTTACCAAAGCAAAGCCCTTGACAGTTGAAGGGGAGACAGACAAGCCGAGCTCGCTCAATTCGAAACCGCCAGTGTTGGTCGTGAAAGGGCTGTCGAAAGATATTGGGGCAAGTCCAGAAAGCTCAAAGTGGTAGTATTAGGGATTCCAAGTAAGCCTGTTATAGTTGTGAAAGGGGATCCTATCACCCCTATCATCATTAAACCAGTGACCCAACTGCCAGTGGTTGATGCCAAGGCTAATCCGTGGAATTACAAACAAGTGATAGTGACATACAAAGGAAAAGAAATAGAGGAAGAAGTTAATGAAACTGGAGGATTGACTCGTTCTGGGAGATGTTTCACCCCAGAAGAATTAAGGAAATCCAAGCCATTCAAGGATAGCCAAATGCTAGTAAAGAAATCGGTCACCGAAGAAGAGGCTGAGGAGTTCTTGAAAAAGATGAAAGTGCAGGATTATTCCATTGTGGAGCAGTTAAGGAAAACACCAGCTCAGATTTCTCTTTTGTCTTTGCTGATACATTCAGATGAACATCGCAGGGTCCTGATGAAGATTTTGAATGAGGCATATGTTCCTGATAAGATTATAGTGAATCACTTGGAAAAGATAGCTGGCAAGATCTTTGAAGTAAACAGGATCACTTTCTCAGATGATGAACTTCCTATGGAGGATACAGAACACAACCGAGCTCTTTATCTCACGGTGAAGTGTGAATATTTTGTCGTATCAAGGGTTTTGGTTGACAATGGCTCTAGCACGAATATTTGCCCCATGTCTACTCTGCAAAAATAGAAGATTGGCACTGAAAGAATCCACTTGAACAGTATGTGTGTTCAAGGCTTTGATGGGGGAGGTAAAGATTCTGTTGGAGATATAATGCTCGAGTTGTCGATAGGGACAATTGAGTTCACCATGGAATTCCAAGTGTTAGATGTGGCTGTCTCCTACAATTTGTTGTTGGGCAGGCCCTAGATACATGCTGCTAAGGCAGTCCCATCTTCTCTGCACAAAATGGTGAAGTTCGAATGGGACATGCAGGAAATAGTTGTGCACGGTGATGAAGACTTATCAGCTTGTAATGACACAATTGTTCTGTTTATCGAAGCTGAAGATGATAAGGGACCATGGGTCTATCAAACTTTTGAAACAGTGTCGTTGAGAAAATCACTGAAGGAGAATGCATTTCGGGTCCTAAGCTATCCTCCGCGTCTGTCATGGTTGCATATGAAATATTGAAGAATGGTTTTTTGCCAGGCAAGGGTCTGGGCTCATCTCTACAGGGTATTGTGCATCCAGTGTGCCCCAGTGGGAATCCAGGTACATTTGGTTTGGGATTCATGCCCACAGAGAAGGACGTGAAAAGGATTAAAGATCTGAAACAGAAGGTATGGTCACTCCCCAAGCCTGTCACACACATATCTAAGTGTTTTGTCAAGCCAGGGGCCAAAAAACCTCCAACCTCCTCAATCCCAAAACTTGTGGTCGATGTTGATGAATAGCTAATCAAGAGGTTCCAAAGTCTGTTCGATGAGGTCAATATGGTAGAAGTTTGTGAAGGTTCTAGTAAAGCAAATGTGCACCTCATTGGCCCAAACGTGAAGCTTAGCAATTGGGAAGCTACTCCTTTCCCCACTAGGAAGGAGTTTTGGTAGTTTGCTTTGTTTTCCTTTCTGTTATCTGGGTTATTCCAGGGTTGTAATCCAGATTTTTAGTTTTTGCTTGTTTTGATGTTCAAACCTTTCTATCCTTTTATTTTTAATGAAATGCAATTTCCCGTTTTCCGTTATTCCTAATAGTGTTTTATTTTGTTCTTTTTTCTTTTGTACAATTCTTTTTATGCTGGTTGCAGTGATATGACATGCATGAAGAATTTTCAGCCGAGTCTTAAAAGTCAATCTAATTCTGAAATAACAATCCAAGAAGTAGAACATGATGATGAAATAGAATATGATGAAGAAGCGGTATTTGAGGAAATCAGTAAAGAGCTAAAACAATTTGAAGAAAAACCAAAGCCTAACTTGAGTGAAATTGAAGCAATCAATTTAGGAGACCAAGATAATGTTAGGGAAACCAAGATAAGTGTGTATTTAGAACCGCAAGTTAAGGAGGAAATAATCAAAACATTGTTTGAGTACAAAGATGTCTTTGCATGGTCATATGCCGATATGCCGGGCCTAAGCACCGATCTGGTAGTTCATAAATTGCCAAATGATCCAGCATTCCCTCCTGTCAAGCAAAAGTTGTGGAAGTTCAAGACTAATATGAGTGTGAAGATTAAAGAAGAAATCACAAAGCAGCTTACTGCAAAGGTCATTCGAGTCACTCGATATCCCACTTGGTTAGCCAATGTTGTGCCAGTATCAAAGAAGGATGGTAAGACCAGGGTATGTGTTGATTACCGTGATCTTAACAAAGCAAGCCCAAAGGATGATTTTCCATTGCCGAACATTCACATTCTGATCGATAATTGTGCCAAGCATGAGATTGAGTCTTTTGTGGATTGTTACATGGGATATCACCAGATCTTGATGGATGAGGAAGATGCAGAAAAGACAGCATTCATCACGCCATAGGAACATATTGTTATCGGGTAATGCCATTTGGTTTGAAGAATACTGGATCAACTTACATGAGGGAGATGACCACCATATTTCATGACATGATACATAAGGAGATTGAGGTTTATGTAGATGATGTGATCATAAAGTCAAAGAAGCGGTTTGACCATGTCAAGGACTTGAGGAAGTTTTTTCAATGGCTCCGCAGGTATAACCTCAAGCTCAATCTAGCAAAATATGCATTTGGAGTCCCGTCGGGGAAGTTGCTGGTATTCGTGGTCAGTCGATGCGGTATTGAGTTGGACCCGTCAAAGATCAAAGCCATTCAAGAGCTACCACCGCCCAAGAACAAAACTGAGGTGATGAGTTTGCTTGGAAGGTTAAATTACATCAACATGTTCATTGCTCAACTCATGACAACCTGTGGGCCCATCTTTAAGCTGCTGAAGAAGAATGCTGCAGTCAAGTGGACTGACGAGTGTCAAGAAGCATTTGATAAGATTAAGAGGTACTTGTCGAATCCACCTATGCTGGTCCCACCAGAGCCTGGAAGACCTTTAATTCTCAATTTGACAGTCTTGGATAATTATTTTGGTTGTGTATTGGGTCAATATGATATCACGGGAAAGAAGGAGCAAGCAATCTATTATCTCAGTAAAAAGTTCACTTCCTATGAGGTTAAGTACACTCTGCTTGAGAGGACATGTTGCGCCCTAACTTGGGTGGCACAAAAGTTGAAGCATTATCTGTCGTCCTATAATACTTACCTCATTTCTCGCATGGATCCTCTTAAGTATATCTTTCAGAAGCCTATGCCCACGGGAAGACTTGCAAAGTGGCAGATTTTACTCATAGAGTTTGACAGCATCTATGTGACTCGGACCGCGATGAAAGCCCAAGCCTTGGCCAACCACTTGGCCGAGAATCCGGTGGATGAAGAATATGAGCCACTGAAGACTTATTTTCCTGATGAGGAAGTGATGCATGTTGACGAGGTGGACCATGATGAAAAGCCAGGTTGGAAACTCTTCTTTGATGGAGCTACTAACATGAAAGGTGTCGGAATAGGGGTTGTACTCATCTCTGAAACATGGCAACACTACCTTGTAACAGCCTAGCTTCGATTTTATTGCACCAACAACATGGCTGAGTATGAAGCATGCATTCTGGGTTTGAGGTTAGCTATAGATATGGGAGTCCAGGAAATACTGGTTCTGGGAGATTCAGATTTGTTAGTTCACCAGATTCAAGGAGAATGGGAGACTCGGGACCTAAAGCTCATACCGTACCAACAGTGTCTACATGATCTTTGTCAACAATTTAGGTCAGTAGAATTCAGACATATTCCCAGAGTTCATAATGAGATTGTCGATGCCTTGGCTACTCTGGCGTCAATGTTACATCATCTGGACAAGGTTATGTCGACCCCGTGCATATCCAAGTTCATGATCAACATGCTTATTGTAATTTGGTAGAAGAGGAAATCGATGGCGAACCTTGGTTCCATGATATCAAGGAATACATCAAGTCGGGGGCATATCCAGTACACGCCACAGATGATCAAAAGAGAACCATTCGACATCTGGCTAGTGGATTTTTCTTGAGTGGAGGAATCTTGTACAAGAGGACTCCAAATTTATGACTGCTGAGGTGCATAGATGCTAAAGAAGCTTCAACTATCATGGCCGAAGTAAACTCCGGAGTTTGCGGGCCGCATATGAATGGGTATGTCTTGGCAAAGAAGATACTTCGAGTAGGTTATTATTGGCTCACCGTGGAACGAGATTGCATCAGCTTTGTTCGCAAATGTCATCAATGCTAGGTACATGGTGATTTGATTCATTCTCCCCCATCCGAGTTACATACAATGTCTGCACCTTGGCCCTTTGTTGGTTGGGGCATGGATGTCGTTGGACCAATTGAGCAGGCAACGTCAAACGAGCATAGGTTTATTCTGGTGGCCATTGATTACTTTACCAAGTGGGTCGAAGCTGTAACTTTCAAGTCCGTGACAAAGAAGGTAGTGGTGGATTTTGTTCATTCAAACATCATTTGTCGGTTCGGGATTCCCAAGGTGATCATCATAGACAATGCTACTAATTTCAACAGTCATTTGATGAAAGAGGTATGCAAACAGTTCAAGATCATGCATCGGAACTCCACTCCGTATCGCCCCAAGGCAAATGGAGCTGTTGAGGCTGCTAACAAGAACATAAAGAAGATACTTCGTAAGATGGTTCAAGGTTCCAGGCAGTGGCATGAAAAGTTGCCTTTTGCCTTACTGGGTTATCGCACTACTGTTCGCACTGCAGTAGGTGCAACTCCTTATTTGCTAGTATATGGAACTGAGGCAGTTATACTTGCGGAAGTTGAAATTCCATCCCTTCGGATCGTTGTAGAAGCTGAAATTGATGATGATGAGTGGGTCAAAACCCGGCTCGAGCAGTTGAGTTTGATTGATAAGACAAGATTGGCTGCAGTATGTCATGGTCAATTGTATCAGAAGAGAATGGCAAGATAATACAACAAAAAGGTGCGTCCTCGGAAATTCGAAGTGGGCCAGATGGTATTGAAACACATACTTCCTCATCAGGAGGAAGCTAAAGGCAAGTTCGCCCCAAACTGGCAGGGGCCATTCGTTGTGACAAGAGTGTTGCCCAATGGTGCTTTGTATTTAACATACATAGAAGGAAAATGTGTAGATATGTCTATCAATTTTGATGCGGTCAAGAGGTACTATGTATGATTTCATTGCTTACCTTTAGTTGTATTTTGTACTTGGCATGTTCAAAGTTGAAATGACGAAGGCATTTTGTTCCGCTACCCAAACCCTTTTATCCTTGTTATCCCTTTCAAGCCTTATTTATTTTCTTTCATACCCCTCTTTTGGAATCAGTAGCAAAACTAAAAAATGAAAATGAAAATGAATGAAAAATAAGAAAAAGGAAAAAAAGGAAAAAGAAAAAAAGAGAGAAAAGAAAAAAAAAAGAGAAAAAATAAGAAAAAAGAGAAAAAGAAAAGCAATAAAAAACAAACAACTTTCTTTTAAACTACGTTCGACCTGGTTCCTTTTAAGGATACGCAGGCAGCCTTACGGTTCGGTCCCATCAAAATAAAAATAAAAATTCCCCAGACCCAAAGAAACTAGGGCAGAAGTTTTGGTTTTGAAAAGATCTGATTCCAAAAGTTGTAATTTTGAACCCTTTTCATCTTAAATTATTTTGAGCCTTCATGCCACCCTTTCTTTCTAACCCTGTCCAAAAGCCTACATTACGGTCCAAAAAAAGACCTTCCGATCAATCTTTGAGGATGCCAGGTCAAGCGAGATAGAGGTATAATTTACATCATGGGCAACACTCTATTCATGGGCACTAGAGAGAAATGTAAAATGAGAGAATCTTATTGGTAAAAATCCTCACGGGCACCGTAAGGCGATGGTGAGGTGAGAGAAAATTTAAAATGAGAGAGTCTTATTGGTGAAAAACCCTCACGGGCACCGTAAGGTGATGGTGAGATGAGAGAAAATTGAAAATGAGAGAGTCATATTGGTGATAACCCTCGTGGGCACCATAGGGCGATGGTGAGTTGAGATATGAACAAATGAGAGAGGCTTGTTGGCAAAAACCTTTCAGGGCACTACAAGTCGAATGAGGCTTGTGACTTTACAGAGAAATTGGATCAGTGAAAGCCCGATTTCTGAGGTATGAAGACACGACATGAACTGAAAATATGATTGACTGGACGGATTAGGCTGATCAATCCGAAATGCATGTCATGATCATTGGAGCTGGCTGCTTCCCTCATATAAGTCTTCCTTTTTCTCATTCTTCTTCCAATAGTCATCTGTGTTCAAAATTCTCCTTGTTCCTTTTGTCAAAAATCATTTCACCTTGCTCCTTGAGTCTATCTTTATGAGTCTCTTTCGAGTTAGCCCTTGTTGAACAAGCAGGAAAGGATTCAAAGCCTACTACCAGCTTCTAAATTGCACAAAGCGAAGTTTGGCCAGGCACATCGCAATTGACATGATTTACAATGAGAAGTATGGTGATAACTGAAGTTCAGGCAATCATTTGAATCTTGAATTTTGAGAAAATACAAGGATGTAACAACTTTCAGAATGAAAACACAATGCAACAAGTGAGTGACAGATTCAGGTCATTCAGAGGTTTTGGGGTCCAGTTCCAATCAAAAGGTCAAATAACTCCTTGCTAGCCCGAAGCAGCTAATCAGAATGAAGCATAGCAATGACAGAAGCAGACACTCAGCAATGATGTTGCAAACTAACCACCACGTTTTTAAACTTACAAGATTTTATTTGTCTGAAACAGGGTCAAGAAAAATGTTAATCCACAGGGACCTCTCATGGAAAAGGCATGGTTCAGGGGCACGAAATTCTATTCAGAATCCTCCAAGACGAGAGCATGGCTCAGGTAAGTTCATTCTCAGTTTCAGGACCCTCCTGGAAAATGGGATTTAAGTTTAAATTTTCAGGACCCTCCTGGATAATGAGATTTAATTTTAAATTTTCAGGACCCTCCTGGATAATGAGACTTAATTTTAAATTTTCAGGCCCCTCCTGGATAATAGGATTTAATTTCAAAAGAGTTTTCAGGACCCTCATGGATAACGGATTTAGTATTAAAAGTTCTCAGGACCCTCATGGATAATGAGATTTAATTTTAAATTTTCAGAACCCTCCTAGATAATGGGATTTAATTTAAAAAGTTTTCAGGACCCTCTTGGATAATGAGATTTATTTTAAGTTTTCAGGACCCTCATGGATAATGAGATTTGATTTTTAAAAAATTTCAGGACCCTCCTGGATAATGGTATTTAATTTTAAAAGTTTTCACGACCCTCCTAGATAATGGAATTTAATTTTAAAAGTTTTCAGGACCCTCCTGGATAATGGGATTTGATTTTAAAAAGTTTTCAAGACCCTCCTGATAATGAGATTTAATTTTAAATTTTCAGGACCCTCCTGGATAATGAGATTTAATTTCAAAAGAGTTTTCAGGACCCTCATGGATAACGGATTTAGTTTTAAAAGTTCTCAGGACCCTCCTGGATAATGGGATTTAATTTTAAATTTTCAGGACCCTCCTAGATAATGAGATTTAATTTTAAAAGTTTTCAGGACCCTCCTGGATAATGGGATTTGATTTTAAAAAGTTTTCAAGACCCTCTTGGATAATGGGATTTAATTTAAAATTTTCAGGATTTGATTTTAAAAAGTTTTCAAGACCCTCCTGGATAATGAGATTTAATTTTAAATTTTCAGGACCCTCCTGGATAATGGGATTTAATTTAAAATTCTCAGGACCATCCTGGATAATGAGATTTAATTTTAAAAAAAAGTTCTAAGGACCCTCCTGGATAATGGGATTTATCTTTTAAATTCTTAGAGCTCTTTGGGTAACATGATTCGATTAACACTCACGGATGTGCCCAGATTCCAAACTGGGGCAGAAATTTTTTTTGTTTTGTCTGTTTTGTTGTAATATCAGGTACCCACCTGGATAACAAGAGAATACATTTCAAGTTTTGGAAATCAGGCGCCCACCTAGAGAACAAGAGAATACATTTCAAGTTTTGGCAATCAGGCATCCACCTGGAGAACAAGGGAATACATTTCAAGTTTTGGCAATCAGGTCCCCACCTGAAGAACAAGGGAATACATTTCAAGTGTTGTAATATCAGTTACCCACTTGGATAACAAGGGAATACAATTCAAGTTTTGGAAATCAGGCGCCCACCTGGAGAACAAGGGAATACATTTCGAGTTTTGGAAATCAGTCGCCTACCTGGATATCAAGGGAATACAATTCAAGTTTTGGAAATCAGGCGCCTACTTGGAGAACAAGGGAATACATTTCGAGTTTTGGAAATCAGGCGCCCACCTGGAGAACAAGGGAATACAATTCGAGTTTTGGAAATCAGGCGCACACCTGGAGAACAAGGGAATACAATTCAAGTTTTGGAAATCAGGCGCCCACCTGGAGAACAAGGGAATACATTTCAAGTTTTGGCAATCAGGCGCCCACCTGGATAACAAGTTAATACAATTCAAGTTTTGGAAATCAGGCGCCCACCTGGAGAACAAGAGAATACAATTCAAGTTTTGGAAATCAGGTGCCCACCTGGATAACAAGGGAATACAATACAAGTTTTGGCTATCAGGCACACACGTGGATAACAAGGGAATACAATTCAAGTTTTGGAAATCAGGCGCCCACCTGGATAATAAGGGAATACAATTCAAGTTTTGGAAATCAGGCGCCCATCTGGAGAACAAGGGAATACAATTCAAGTTTTGGCAATCAGGCGTCCACCTGGAGAACAAGGGAATGCATTTCAGAGTTACTTCAATTCACAAATTTAAGAAGCATCAGGAGCCCGCCTGAAGAACAGGGTCCATTTTTCAGTTTCATATTGAAGATCAACTAGAGATTCAAGGAAGATTCAAGATAAGAAGTAGATAGGATCTTGTATTTTTCTTTTACTTCTGCTGTAATATTTCCTTTTATTTTGATGTAATGGCAGGAACCGCGGACCGGAACCTCGACGACACTTCACTCAGCTCTCCACCTCGGTATACTCCATCGCTTTTCTCACTCCGAACTACACACGACCTGATTCCTTTATAGCCAAGGATATGTAGGTAGCTCAGATACCAGACTCGGTCACATTCTTTTTTCTTTAGTTTTCCTCTCTCTAAATAAGGGTCGGGTCAAAAACATGTCTTGTTGTTCTTTGTCTGAAAACTCTTTGTGTTTCTAGTCAAAGAGGGGGAGCTGTAGACATGTAATTTTGACCTGCGCATTAGAATTACTTTTAATATTCCTAGTATTTTTAGGATATTTATTTGAACTTATTTCTATAGGATTTCACTTTATTATTAAATTTAATTCTATTTTTAAAGCACAAAAAATTCAAAAATACAAAAAATAGTTTCATGTTTTATCTTATTTCTATTTAGTTTAGATTATTAATATTTTTATTGCAATATATTTTATTTTTACTATGATTTTTACCTTTATTTTTGAATATAATAATTTATATAAAATTGATATATATAGTGCATAGTATGATATATTTTGCTTTAATCATAATTAATTTTAAATCATCTTTTATAAAGAAAAGGTTTAAGTTTTAAAAATTGATGGATTTAAAGTGTTAGAGTCCCAAATTTTGGCCCAATTTCGGGCAAGAAGAGGCCCAAATCTGGACAGCCCATCCCTTTCCCCTTAACCCGACTGAGACCCGCCCAAACGACCCAGTAACCCGCCTACACTTTCCATACTAAATCCTAGCCCTTCACCCCTTTTAATCCAACATCCCAAATTAATTCCCCACACCCCATATAAGAACCTTATCTCCCCAAAAACCCTAGCCCTAATCTTCAAGACCTAAGCAGCCGCACCACACCCCTTTCCTAGCCTTCCGCCCGCCTCCAACTCATCGGTTTTCCGGCGAGTTCACTCAACGAGTCCCATGGTCCCCCCCCCCTCTCATCTTTTCCTTTTTCCATGTCATCCCTTTCGTACCAAATCTCATCATTTCTCGATTCACGCGGATTTCTTCTTTTATTTCTTTTGTTTAAACAAAAATTCCGAGTCCTTGAAATAAATGTTGGAATATGGGAGTCGTTGGATTAAATTTTGATCCAAGACTTCCATTTTCTGATTTTTGTTAAAAATGAGATTTTCGGATCTTGTTGGGGGCCACACATGATTTCTTGCTGAAGAAGGAGAAGCTTCAAAAGAGAGTTATATATTGGGGTTATTTGGACGAAACTGGGGAGAATTTCTAGAAAGAGAAAAGCTAGGTTTTTTTTTTTTTAAAAAAGACATTCTTCTTCTTCTTCTGATGAATTGTTCATTTGGAGTTTTGATATTCTCTTTAATTTGAGATTCTAAATATTGAAAAAATATATATTTAGTTCTGTATTTTCCTTATTTGATTTCAAAAATCAGAAAATTAACAAAAAAGGGTGTGACAATTGGATGTTGTTGCAACACATTGAGAATTCTCTCTACGTTTCTCTCTATCTCTCAATCTCAAATTTCAGTAATACAAAGTAAAGGAAAAGAGAGCAGCAATTCCACCATTGACAACCATTAAAAAGCTTTGAAGCTTTGAATTCAAATTTGGGTTTTCAAAAATCATTATTTGTTTGGATTGGGTGTTGTTGAAAATAATTGAGAATATGGTTTGGAGTTTATATCTCAATTTTGAGGGGTTTTGGTGAAGATTAGACTTGGTTTTGGCTGAATTTCAGATTAAAACTCGAAGAAGAAGAAGAAGAAGAAGAAGAAGAAGAAGAAGAAGAAGAAGAAGAAGAAGAAGAAGAAGAAGAAGAAGAAGAAGAAGAAGAAGAAGAAGAAGACATGACATGACATACATTATATTGCAGAAATTATAAAAAAATTGTAGGCTATTGTTTATTTATTTTTCTTTTATTCATTTACCTATTGTACGAAAATTGAACAACACTGTATAAAAATTATATTTAAGTGATATTGTATTGTAGTCATATATAACTTAGTAGAAATAATGTACAAAATTGTAAATAATTTGTAGATAAGTTGTGTAATATATAGTTAGTTGTATGAAATTTGTTTTTACTATGTATAAATTAGATACAAAATATACAAAAGACATATTGTATAAAATTTGTATAAAATTTGTATGTAAGTTTTATGTTATTAAAGCTGTATTTAACTGGGTGAAAATAATGTGTGAAAGTTGTAGAAAATTGTAGATAAATTGTATTCCTCTATAACGGGAGATGTTGGCATATCAAATAACTTTAGTGTTCCAGATGAACATGCATGAAAATAAAGATAAATTCTGTTATGAACAGTTTGTAGAAATTTTGTAGATAATTTGTAGAAACATTGAAATTCTGTATTTTCATATTAATTTTTCAAATGATATGTAGTTTTATTGTAGAATAAATTTAGAAATTTTGTAAATATTGTGAAAATCCATACTGATATACGCCATAGTTAAATGAATAAAAGAATACAATTTTATGGCAGAAAATTGTGCATCCGCACCTCATGCTCAGTTCTGCAAAGTCAAGAAGATATTTTGTGCATCCGCACTCAACCCACATAACTTTACAAATCCACAAGTAACTAGAAAATTGGTCATGTGCCTCACTTTACTTTACAATCCTCAAGCAACTAAATAAATGGTCATGTGCTTGGCTTTTGACTATAGAAACTTGATCAATAGATGAAGCACAACCTAATTTCAATTCCTCAATTCTGTGTCCCCGAAAACAAGCCATTGTGAGTCTTATTTGACTCATTCCTCACATTCAACCTATTCTACAAATTCACGCATCTTTAAATACAATACAACCATACTTTCTTGAATTTAAAGGTGTAGCAATATATATAACTTAAAAAATATCTTCTCCCCTGCACAAGTTAGCTCCAAAACAGACGAAGTGGAATAACAAGCTCCTATCAAAACTTTAACACAAAAGCACAAAGATCAAAAATAAATAAACAATAGAATACAATTTTTCTACAATTTATGCAATATAATGTATGTCATGTCTTCTTCTTCTTCGAGTTTCAATCTGAAATTCACGCAAAACAAAGTCTAATCTTCACCAAAACCCCTCAAAATTGAGATATAAACTCCAAACCATATTCCCAGTTATTTGCAACAACACCCAATCCAAACAAATAATGATTTTTGAGAACCCAAATTCGAATTCAAAGCTTCAAAACTTTTTAATGGCTATCAATGGTGGAATTGCTGCTCTATTTTCCTTTCCTCTTATATTACTGAAATTTGGGATTGAGAGATAAAGAGAGACGTAGAGAGAATTCTCAATTCTTTGCAACAACATCCAATCCAAACAAACAATGTCTTTTGAAAACCCAAATTCGAATTCAAAGCTTCAAAGCTTTTTAATGGTTGTCAATGGTGGAAGGGTTACGGATTTTTACTGATTTTAGAAGAGGAAATCGTGGGTGATTGAAGAGGAAATCGTGGGGATTTGGAGAGAGAAACTTGGGGGAGTGGGAATATACGGTTGAGTAAAATTAGAAGACTAATTAATACCATTAAAATCCTAAAATGATACATAAATAGTAATTAGGTATATAAAAGGTAATTATATTAAAAGTTAAGCATGAAGGGTAATATAGTTTACTATATAGCATATGAATGCCTTTAAACTAGAGAATTTTTCATAAAGCACCATCTTTTAGGTCTAATTAGCCATTTATAGATACCTTTTGCTATATTACGTGTTATAGATACCTTTTATGTTTTTATACAATGTATTTAATATATTTAAGCTGTTGTATTCATTAATACAACCAAAAAAATAGGCGTAAAAATTGGAATTCCAGCTAAGGTTGACATGTATTTAGCTGTATTCAAGCGGCATTAACGTTAAATACAGAAGGTTAAAATGGTTAAAAATGGAAGGAAATCAAATCAGATGATATTCTCCTAATTTAACTCCACGAACTAAGGAAATCAAATCACATGATATTCTCCTAATTTAACTCCACGAATTAAGGAAATCAAATCACATGATATTCTCCTAATTTAACTCAATGAACTAAAATGATCCCTCATTAATCTGTATTTGAAAGATACATAATAAAGATTATAGCTGAATAAAGAGAAATACATATGAGTAATACAGTTGAGTAGAACTGTATACAATTGAATACAATAAAATACAACTTAATTCATCTAAATACAACACTTGAATACAACAAAATACAACTGAATACAGCTCAATAAAACTCTTGAATGCAACAAAATACAATTAACTTCTGCTGAATAAAATAGTTGAATATAACTAACTACAACTTAATTCATCTGAATACATGTGAATACAGCTGAAATATACATTCGAATACAACTGAATACAAATAGGCGATTTGGGCGATCTAGAGAGAGAAGCAGCCTGATGGCTTCGATTTGGAACAATAGCTAAAGGATTTGTTTCCTCAATTGTTTCATAATCATCTTCACCAATTCTTCCCAAAATATTGCTATTATTGTTGTTGTTGTTGTTGTTGTTGTTGTTGCTGCTGCTGTCGTTTTCGCTACCATGGTTGTTGCTTATTGAAGATCCAGCAAGAACTAAAGCATTGAATTCTCTGCTCATGGTTGAGAAATTCTCACTTGATGCTACTTATGTACTGGCTATGGATAAATTTGTGGATGATCTGTGGCTATTAATTTCCCAAGTTTCTCTTCGACGGCCACGATTTGTTGATGGAGGCCTTGGTGGGGTTAGAGCATGGATGTCTCTGATTTGTTCTTCTTCTTGATCATGATTATGAAGACTTTCTCTGCTATTAGGTATTTGATAATTCAACATATCAAGAGTTTTTCAACTTTTGGGGTTTTTAGTTTTTAGTGTGTATTTGGGTTGAGTACTAATAGTGGGAGGAGAAGGAGGTGGTGGGGTTAAGTATAAAATAATATAGGGGAAAAAGGAAAAGAATTAATAAGATAATCTCGATTTTGTGATGTGATCAAATCTAAAGAACGAGTGGAATAAGATATTTGGCTAGTCAATTTTACTGTGATTATGTTAGAGAAAAGACTAAAAAGGAGAGAGAAAAATATTATTTAGCATATATGGTGCCTTAAATGTAGGATGTAACTATAATTAGATATTTGGCTATAAAGTATAAAAGGTATCTATAGGATGTAATATTTTAAAATGGTATTTATTTAAAATAAATAGGGTACTAAGGTTTTCTATAGGATGTAAAAGTTCCTTTAAACTACCCAAACGGACTTAAAACTGGCCCAAAATATTAACTCCAAAAATCAACCCAAACGGCCCAAATATTTTGAATTGGATCAGTTTAGTTTGATCATGAACCTAAAGTTCCCAAACGGAGACTGTTATTGGATTAATGGGGCTTGCCTCCCGTTATAGTGTTATTCCTATAATATTGTAAAAATAGCACGGGTCAGCCATTTTCGGACTGGTTATTCAAAAATAGTTAGTGTTTGCAAAGTCATTGAAAAATAATCACTATTTTGTTGCAATACGACAAGTTCCAGCATAATATACTGGAGATCGATGTACCCGTGTATGAACTTCCAGCATATTATGCTGGAACTCCAACACGCAGAAAGTTCCAGTATAATATACGGGAGATTGGAGTACCGGTGCTCCAATCTCCAGTATATTATGCTGGATCAGTATATTATATTACTGGAGTTCTAGTATACTTATGCTGGAACTCCAGTATAATATACTGGAGTATTTTTTCGAATTTTGAACAGTATTTTCGTTCAAATTTATCTTTACATAAAAAGTGGCTAAATACCTATTACTTTTGACATTATGACTATTTTTAAACGATCATTTGTAAATCTGACTATTTTTGAATTTCTTCCTATAATATTGTGCTAAACTCAGGGATTTATGGGGCCTGCAGCTAGTTATTCATATATCATTGTGCAAAACTAAGGATTTATGGGACTTGCCTACAGTTGCTATTCATAGAATATTGTGTAAATTCAGGATTTATGGGGCTCGCCTACAGTTGTATGCATCAAGTTAGACTTATTAATTCATTTGTCTAGGCATACTGTTTTTAAAGGAACTACACAAATTGATTACTAGTTTTTGTGCATATCTGGACGGCCCAAAAACTCAAAAACTCGTTATTTATTACTCCATATAATAAAAGGTGAAGAGCATCAAGTTCAACATACTAGCTTGCACCTTTTGATCTTTGTACATGTTAGCTCTTCAGGTAAGGACTTTAATAAGCTAAACTCTCGAGTTCACCACACACAATAAGATTTAGGGGAATTAAATTGTCTCATGTACAAAGCAAATTATCCAGCTGCATAATTCCTTTTTAAAACTTTAAGTTGAGTGTTTTTGGATTACTTTTACGAATACGTTTAAGATGATGAAAAATAAACGACACAATTTGGGAGTCCTGTAACTAAAGATTAAACTGTGTGCTGAAAAAATACAATGGTAAATGTTTGACCAGAAAGTGTCAACTTTTGGTTAAACCATTATATCTTTTGTAATAATAGGTTAAACTTAATTAATGATAATATCTCTAGATATAAATCTTGAAAGCACGGATAGCGTGGGACTGAATTAGGGGGAGATTGAAAATAACACACATCAAATATTCCAAAAGGTATGAGCAGTAATGGAGGAGTAATTAGCAATAAATAACAATAAATCACATTTAAGTACTTAAATAGGAGGAATGATTCACCCAATAATGAATAATTAGATGATTGTTCCACCTGACAATGATGAGTGACAGATAAATCCTAGAATGTTCGAACTATTCTTGGATCTGATGGAAAAGTATGGAATAATGTGAGTGAGAATATTGATGAAAAGGTAAAGTTTGTATCTTTGCTAGAGAGAGAATCTACTTCTAAAAAGTGTTCTTATCAAATGAATATTACATGCCATACGCTAATATCTCTTTTTCTATTTATACGATACATGTCTTTAACAAACCTTAATAGTACAAGTGCAAAGGATATTCACTAGAATATTCTCTTTAATATCCTATTTCAAAAACTAGTCGTTACAACTTCATCAACGGTGCTCGACCTCGACCATTGTTGACATCTCGACCACGATTCTCTCTGCTTTCTGGTAGATCTTGTAGATATGTGATTTTTGACCCTCCCCAAGATTTTACATATTTTAGCGTGTAAATATTTAGTTTAGGCCTAATATAGCTATTTCAACTAATTTTGACTCATTTTGCTTTATTTTATCACAAAAAATGAAAATTACAAAAATATTTTCTCTTATTTACCTAATTAATATTTTTATCTAGTTACTTTTAATTTATCTACTAAAATTAAAAAATACAAAAATAGTCCCAGGAATATTATCTTAATTTTACAATGATTTTTTCATTTTTTATCTTTTAGTATTATATTTTGAAAATACAAAAAAATAGGTTTATTTTAACGATTAGTCTTATTTTACTTAAGTAAGATTAATTAGTAAATGAGGTCATGTTTTTAGTCTCGTTCACCGAGAAAGAACAAAATTTGGGCTCAAACAACCCATTTTTAGGCCTAATTTTCAGACCGAGTCCATAATAACCCAAGCCCAATACCCCTAAAATCCTAGACTTTGACTACAAAAAGTGACCTAGATCCCCAAAATTGAAGGACGGAGCATTCACCTTTAATCTCGTAAGAGACCAAATTCCAAGGAGGGGGCAGGAGATTGATTCTTTGTTCAAAAAATTCACCACAAAACAGTTGCACACCTTAGCCATTTCTTCCAGAACACCCACCCCTTCTTCATATAGCGATACACACACACAAAGAGGAGAAGCAGCCGCTCCTTCCTGGCGAAAATGTTGTAGACCAACTTGTAAAGATTATCAAGGTCCTTGGTACTCCTACTCGAGAAGAAATTCGATGTATGGACCCAAATTACACGAATTTTAGATTCCAACAGATAAATCCATTTCCACCTCTCTTCAACTTCAAACAGGAAAGAACAAAAGGAAAGCATCTGGGAAAACATATAAGAAGAGTAATGAAAAAATGAAATCGTAGCTACCGTTCGTGAATCCCATTTATCGTCCCTGCTTCGTTTCTTCAGTCGAGTTTGTGAGATAGCAGTTAGAGTTTTTTTTCGGCGAGGTTTCGAGATTCTAGCAAGGTCGCCGATGAGGTTCTGATCAACGTCCGGTCGTCCGATCTGAGATCCTTGTTGATTCGAACAAATCTCATAACTTAAATATCAAGCAATAAAAGTCCTTTCTTCATCTAAATATTCCAAATGCAATGTTATATTTTTTCTAGTTGGTTTGTTTAAATTGAATACTTCATTTGTTCTCTTTATTTAGCATCTTTGATGTTTCCTTGGTTTGAATCATTTGTTTCATTTGCACTCTGCCTAAAATATGGATTTTTCCGAACTTTTCAGTAAATATGATTCACCTACATAAGTTTTGGTTCAATGAATAAAAATGAATTACTGGGTGAGTCTAGAAGGAACCCATTTTTGTAATGCTAATATGGGTCTCTTAAGATTAATGAGTCGGAGATTGATTTTTTGTGACTATATAGTCAGAGAATGATTTTTGTTAAAGTCAATGTAAGATGTGAGTTGATTATTATATATGGTTAGATTTGGGCCTTTTGGGGTTTTTATCAATATTGTGGGGGGCTGAAAATTTAGCACCTAAAGAAGTTTTAGGCCACATTAATTCTTGTCAAGGCCCAATATAATAGGAATAAAAGCTGACGCTTTTCCTACAATAATCTACCATAACTTTAGTCTTACAATGGCTACAAAGTTAGAAAATAAATAATTATGAATATCCGTAGTTTGCTTTAGTTGATTACAATCCTTTGAAATTGGAATCGAGGCGTGCCATTTAGCTGAATTTCCATGGCCCTCGCAGAGTTAAAAAAACGCGTAGTTGCTTTAGGCGCGTTATGTTAATAATTTACCTTCCTAAACTCGGGTGCGCATTTATGTGATTCAAATCCAAAATCCCAACGTTAGTTAAAATATGTCGAAGACCGCGAGTGCATTTATGTGACGTGGTTCAAGACGTGTTTTAATAACGTTGCAATATTCCTAAAATGACTAAAAGTGGTTAAAGTTTTAAAATGCACATAGGTTTAAAATGTACTAAAATCAGATAATTAAGCCGAATTTAACAGTTGAGCGACCGTTCTAGAACCACGGAACTCGGGAATGCCTAACATCTTCTCCCGGGTTAACAAAATTTCTTACTCGGATTTCTAGTTCGCGGACTGTAATACAGAGTCAATCTTTTCCTCGATTCGGAATTTGAACCGGTAACTTGGGACACCATAAATTATCCCAAGTGGCGACTCTGAATTCTAATAATAATCCCTTTCGATTGTCCTTTAATTGGAAAAACTCCCTTATACATACCGCTTTCGGAAGGTGTTGGAAAAAAAGGAGGTGTGACAGCTCTGGCGACTCTGCTGGGGAAAAGAACCCAGAATCTCTGGTTCAGGATTCAGAATTCGAGCTTAGATGAATTGTTATATTTGGCTTTATCTATTATCTGATCTATTATCTGTTATATTTTACTAGATGTTGCTTTTACCGCTTTGATTTTATCTGAAACTGTATATAAACTGCTACGAAACCCTTCTCTTCTCATCTTCGGGGATGTGCTCGCTGGCCGAGACTCCCTATTCTGTTAGTGTCATACCTTGAAATAAGAAAGAGGCTCGGACAAGTTACTAAGCAGGATGGCCTTTTGGTTCCCGGTACGTAGCCCCCTCCTCGGCTCGAGTTGTCCGCTCGGGTATACAGTCTAGAACATATACCCAGGTTTTGAACCTAGAATAACTCAACCTCATGCCGAATCCCTAGTAGGAACGTTTGTTTGCATCATGTGCATTCAACTTTGGGGACTCAACACAGGGGTTGGGTCCGTCTAGGACAGGTATACCCCAAAAAATAAAAGACCATCCTGATGCATCTTATGTGCTACATGTTGCATTTATTCAAGGGTAAAAAGGTCATTTGGCGGACCAATGATAGCTGAGGGTAAATGAAGAAATGAAAAAAAAAACAATGAAAAAAGAAAGAAGAAAAAAAAGAGAAAAAGAGAGGGTGAAGTGTGAAGATAAAGCGAGTGGGGCCTAATTATGTTTTCTGTTACATTTTGTTAAGAAAAAAGAGAGCTTGGAAAATTCAAAAGATTTTGTACTTTTTCATCATTTTTCAAAAAATCAAAAATAAAAAAGGAAAAAGAAAAAAAGAAAATAAAAAAAAAGAAGAGTTTACATGTTTCATCATTTTTCAAAAAAAAAATGAAAAGAAGAAAAAAATATATTTTCTCTAAATTAGTTGTTATTTTTATTTCTCGCCCGTATCCAATTTGCCCGAACTACGCGAACCTCATTCTCGTCTCTCGGGACGGGATACGTAGGCAACCCACATAGGGTCCGGTCTTCCTAGTAAATCTTAGGTTCTTGGCTTTGCGGGGTCATAGCCAAATTTTGCACTTCTAGCCACCTTTTGGCCAAATAAGCCATTTTGCAAAAATAGCCTCAATCATGTCTTGCATGTGTCTTAGGGAATGTTATTGTCTCACATAGTGCTAGTTTAAGTTTTCTCATACAGGTGTGGATCTACTTACTGGAGTTTGAGCATGACAGATACCCCAGGATCACTGCATTCAGGAGCTGCTCGAGGAGCCATTTTATGTTTTTGAGTCAATTATTTTTATTTTATTTTCTAGTCCTGTATAGTAGTATTTAGTCTTTTAGGTGATGTTAGAGTTTGTAATAGTCAGGTTAAGTTTGCCGAGTCTTTTTTTACTGTATTTCTTATTTTGTATGTGGAAATGTGTTACAAGTCGAAAATCCAAAAAAAAAAAAAAGAAATTTTGCGTTTTGTTATAAGAAATAAAAAAAATTCTCCTTTGAGATTGTTTTTCCTTTAGGCAATTAATATTTAGGCCTTAAAATGAATTGTTTTTATATTTCCTCTACTATATTAGGACCAAAATTAAAAAAAAGAGAATTTTCTTTTAGTACTTCTTTAAAATCCTTCTTTAAGGTATTAATTCCAAAATCCAAGATTTTCTTTTGAGGTGTTTCTTGGGGAAATTAGTGAAAAATAAAATAAAAAATTATTTTCATTATAACTTTAGGATATTGTACATAGAAAAAAAACATAATTTATCCTTTGTTTATCATTAGAAATTCTTCTTTAGGCAATCAAAATTTAAATCCAAAAATATTTTGTTTTATTGTTTTCATTGCTTGTTTCAAAACATTGCATCAGAATATCAAATGAAAATTCTAAATATTTTTCTGTGGTTCACTCTTTAGATTTTCTTCCTAAAAAAAAGGAATCAAAAAATATCTTTCTCTTCTAGAGTTTTTCCTTAATAGAGTATTTGTTTCAAAGAAAAGAAAAACAAATCCATTAAACTTTTGTTTAAAATAGGTTATAGAACATTAAGTTTAGAAAATTCAAAAAAAGATTTGCTTCATTTATTTCTCTTTTCTCAGCAGAGTAGTCAATAAGGTAAAAAGAAAAGAAAAAGAAAAAGAAACCGAGAACGTCAATTTGTTTCCTTTATTCCTGATCTTTCCGAACAACGCAAAGATCTGATTCATGCAGCGTCATGATACGTAGGCAACCTACATAGGGTTCGATCGAATCATTTTTTTTATTTTTTTTAAAAAAGAAAAGAAAGAAAAAAGAAAAAAAGAAGAAAAAAAGATGGTGAAATTATGGGAGGTGAGAATTGAGAAGGAAGAAAAGAGTGACAATCAGAAAGGAAAGGGGAAACAAAATGAGCGAGCTAAGGAGTGCGAGGAAAGAAAAGAAAAGAGAAGATTCAAATGGACAGATTGGGATGATGCCAAGTGACCTTATGGCCCTCGAAGTCATTCTAGAACCATTAATTGTTACTAGGTGCATTGCACGCAATGTGATATTCCTGGTGTTAAATGCCCTAACGCTAACGGGATGACCCCATTTTGTTCCTTTTGATATCTTCATAGCAGAAAGGTAGTTGGTTTGTGGTCCTAGAAGTAGTAACTCCTCTCCACAACATAAAGTCAAAAGGCAGTGGCAGACAACAACAGAACTGAGTTGGTTGATACCGGTGCCCAAAAGCAGTTGTTTGAACAGGACAATGGGTTGGTTGAAGAGGTAAATATGTTAAGAAAACACATGGCGGACATGTATCAGGCTTGGATGACTGGGAAGGCACCACCCCCGCCACCACCTAGCTTCCTAAATACTACCCTTACCCAAACACCGGTCACAGTGCCATATGATCCCCCATAATCTCCAGATCCACCCGCTTATCATGGCTTTCCCAACCACCCTAGTAGCTCCATCACTTATCTTCCAATTATCTTTCCCAAAAATTGCCCTCCTGTCTTATCCACCATCCCTAACAATGAACACCTACTCAAAGCTCACGATGCCCAATATTACCCCTCAGAGGTTGCCCACAAGATTCCCAACTCATACAAGCAGGGCCCACGGGATGAGCCTCATGTTGAAAATGAAAAGTTCACAGGAAGAAAGGGGCGAGATGGGATACCTAGGAGGCTGAAAGGCATAGAACAGTCCTTAAAGAACAAGCAAGGAACGAGAGACCAAGGTAGCATGTCTTACAAAGAATTGTCTATGTCCCCCGACGTTCGTTTGCCTGCGGGGTTTAAAGTGCCAAAGTTTAACTTGTATGATGGGTGTGGGGATCCGGTAGCCCATTTGAGGGATTATTGCAGTAAAATGAGAAGTGTTGGCGAGAAAGATGATTTGTTGATGGCGTACTTCAGTGAGAGCCTGACTGGGGCAGCGTTGGAATGACATAATCGCCAAGATGTTGGTAAGTGGCCTACATTGGGTGACATGGTTCAAGATTTTGTTCGATACTTTCAATATATATCGGGTGTTACCCCAGACCGCTCCTTCCTATCTAAAATGGAAAAGAAGTCGGAGGAAAGCTTTAGAGAGTTTGGGCTCAGATGGAGGGAGCAGGCTGCTCGAGTCAATACCCCGATTGGTGAAGAAGAAATGGTTGAGCTTTTCCTACAAGCTCAGGGGCCCACCTACTTCAGTCATTTGATCCCGGCCCTGGGGAAGCCTTGCAATGATGTGTTAAAAATGGGGGAGCTAGTAGAAGAGGGAATCAAGTCAGGCAAAATCATGAGTTGTTCGAAAAACATTCAGAACATCCCGGTAAGCTTGGGTGGAAGGAAGAGAAACAGAAAAGATGATCCAATGGACTTTCCCGATCAACACTTCCAGCCTCGACATCGTCCCCGTGGATATCCTTATGCACCAGATGATCCTCCCCAATGTCACTTCTCTTTACAAAACTCCCAAAGTTGTACATCACTCTCCTAGTACCCATCTCCACAAAATACCTATCTACCCCCACGAGCCTATCGAAAACCCCCTGGATCAGGTTTCCGGCCCAGTCAAGCCTTTAAGAACGAGAGGTTACATAAGAAGAAAACATTCACTCCATTGGGAGTGTCATATGACAGTCTGTTCCAGAGGCTAAGGAAATTGGACATGTTGAAGCCGACCTAGATAAAAATGTCAAACCCTCTTCCAAAGAAGTTTGATTTTTCTCAAAGGTGCGCCTATTGCTCAGATGCCCCGGGGCATGACATAGAGAAGTGTTGGAATCTGAAGAATGCGATTCAGAAGCTTATTGATGCAGGTAACATTGTCGTGCAAAATCCAGATGCAGCAGACACTAGCCAAAGTCCATCTCCTGTGCATAATGAGACACATATGGCGGGTATGGTTTATTTTGAAAAGGAATGTGAGAATTCTTCTGGGAGCCTCGGAGGTCCACGTGCTACTAAGCTTTCAACGCTATCAGGGGTTGATCTTAAGAACGAGCCGGCAAAAGGAACCCAAAAGCAATTTGTTAAGAACAATGTGATGAAGACTTGTGGAGGCCCTAATATTGCTGATGCAGAATTTAGTGGCTAAGATACCGCGCTTGGTAATTGGAAAGATGCTCCATTTCCTGGTCGGCCAGAGAGGAGTTTTGGTGGTTTGTTTTGTTGTCATTTCTGCTGTCTGGGTTATTTCAGGGTTGTAATTCGGATATTGTCTTGTGACTCAAACCTTTCTATCCTTTTATTTTGCTTAGTTCGTTTAGTCATAATAGCCCGTTTAGTGTTGTCTAGGTTTGTTCTAGGTTTATAACCCCAGTTTAGTTTGTTTGTTTTGTTGTATAAACCCTTTCACCATTTGTCTAATACCATTTTCTATTTTCTGTGATTTCTAGTCATTTTCATTTAGTTCCCTTTTCTTTTCATAGTTCTTTTCCTGTTAACTCTAGTGACATGACGTGCATGCGTAATTCTCAGCCTGATTTTAAAAGTCAGTTTAATCACGAAGCAATGAAACAATGTTGAAGATGTAAGGACATTTGAGGGAAATAAGTAAAGGCATTTTGAGATCACTTCAAGCCTGAATTGTGCGAAACTGGGGCAAATAGAACAAAAAGAAATACTATTGAAACGCATCCTACCGCATCAGGTTGAAGCTATAGGCAAGTTTGCCCCAAATTGGCAGGGGTCATTCGTGGTAACGAGAGTGTTGTCCAATGGTGCTTTGTATTTAACAGATGTAGAAGGTGAATATGTGGATATGGTTATCAAGTCTGATACAATCAAAAGGTGTTACGAATGTTTTCCTTGGTTAGTTTAATTGTGTTGTTTTTACTTGGCATGTTTTGAAGATTGGAATGACGAAGGCATTTTGTTCTGCTATCTAAACACTTTATCCTTCGTTATCCTTTTGAGCCTCATTTATTTTCTTACATACCCCTCTTTTGGAATCAGTAGCAAAGTTCAGAAACGCAAGCGTGAAAGATGAGTAAAGGAAAAAGAGAAAAGAAAAAGAATGAAAAGAAAGAGAAGAAAAGGAAAAAGAAAGAGAAAAGAAAAAAAAGAAAAAAGAGAAGAAAATAGCAACAAAAGAAAAGAAAGAAAGAAGAGAAAAGAAAAAGAAAAGAAAAATCACAACAAACAAAGTAATTCCTGTAACATAAACTACGTTCGACCTGATTCCTTTTAAGGATACGTAGGCAGCCTCACGGTTCAGTCCCATCAAAACAAAAATCCAAAAACCCCCAAGCAAAGAAACTGAGGCAGAAGTTGTGGTTGTTGCAAGAAATCTAATTCCAAAGGTTGTAATTTTGAACCCACTCGAATTGTTTTGAGCCTTTTATACCATTTTTTTCTAATCCTGTCCAAAAGCCCACGTTACGGTCCAAAGAAAGACCTTCTGATCAGTCTTCGAGAAATGCCGAGTCAAGCAGGTAGAGGGAATCATATCAAGGGCAACACTCTGGTCCAAGCAGGAAAAATTGAAAATGAGAGAGTTTTACTGGTGAAAACCTTCACGGGCACCGTAAGGCGATGGAAAGCTGAGAGAAATAAAAACTGAGAGAAATAAAAATAAGAGAGTCTTATTAGTAAAAACCCTTGCGGGCACCGTAAGTTGAGAAAAACAACAAAATGAGAGAGTCTTGATGGTGAAAACCCTTCGGGCACTACAAGTTGAATAAGGATTGTGAATCAGATTGGATAATCGGAGCATTGAAACCCAGTTTCACGGTTTAAAGGTACAACAAGAGTTAAACATCAGGCTTACTTAACAGAATAGGCCACAGGTGCATGTCATGGTCATTAGAGTTAGTATCCACAACTGATAGGTTTCTACTTTGTAGTTTTCGCGTTAGGAATCATCTTTTCTATTGTCCTTCACTCTGTTCTTTTTGTCTTGTTCACTTCCTCTTCCTGAGTCTGTGCGGTCAGAATAATTGAGAAATGACTTCAAAATTTACCACCAGCTTTCTAATTGCACAAAACGGGATCTGGCCAACACATCAAAGTGGCATAAGTCAGAAAAGAACAACAAGCGCATTGAGCTGGTAATAATCAACATGCTTTGGGATCCTTGTGAAATACAAAGGCTTGGTACATATCAATTAATCAACAATGCAACAAGATGGAGGGTGTTAGGTGAACGAATCAAAGGTATTTTCGGTGAAACACAAAGGTTTGGTATATTTCAATTCGTGAAAAGTGCAATAGATAGAGGATGTTGGGTGAACGAGTCAAAGGTATTCTCTGTGATAAGATCAACAAAGAAAGTGGTTAACCAGTTACAAGCGAGGTCTTCCAAGCAGAAATCAAAGTTATCGTGACAAGTGAGGGAACAATAGACTTCAAGGCCAAGGCTAGTGATTTAAGTCAGTGAAAAAAGCAGCATGCGCACTAAGTGGATGGCAATTAATGTGCTTTGGAATTCATGAGAAATACAAAGGTGTAGTACATGTCAATACAAGAGCACGATACAACAGATGTATGGTGTTAGGTGGATGGATCAAAGGTATTTTCGGTAAAACACAAAGGTTGGTAAATGTCAGTTCATAAAGCAATGCAACAGATAAAAGGTATTGGGTCTGAACGGAGAAGAGGTATTTTCTGTGATAAGGATGACAGAGAAAGTGGTTAGCAAGGTCTTCGGTTGGAAGTCAAAGTTATCATGGGAAGTGGAGGAGCAATCGCCCTCAAAGTCAAGGCCAAAAACCAACCACCGCATTTTAAACTGACAAGATTTTTCTTTGATTGAAACAGGGGCAGAAAATTTCATTTGTTTTGGAGAAACCCTCCGCAAGGAAAAGCAAGCACCAGACAGGTTTGACCATAAACTCTCAGGACCTTCCTGGAAAATGTGGCCTAGTTTAAAATTCAAAATAATCACGAGTAGCATAATCTAGTAGAAATGTACCACAAAGGAATATAAGTTGGTTTCAAAGTTTGCATGTTTAAGATAGGATTCAATTAGGAGTTTTCAGGACCCTCCTGTAAAATGGGACCTAGTTTAAATATTGAAACAATCATAAGTAGCATAAATGTACCCCAATGAATATAAGTTGGTTTCAAAGTTTGTATGTTTAAGATAGGATATAATTAGGAGTTTTCAGGACCCTCCTAGATAATGGGATGTAGCTTTAAACCCTCTTAGATAACAAGATTTAGCGGAAGTCACACCTTTAGAAGATGTAACTTAGATTTAAAATTGTCGTTTAGGTAAGTATTGTCAGGACCCCTTGGATAATGGGACCTACCTTTCAAATTCTTAGTAATATTTGGTAATATGATTTAATTTAACACTCACATATGTGCCCAACTACCAAACTAGGGCGGAAATTTTTTTTTGTTTGTCTATTTTGTTGAAATCAGGTACCCACTTGGTGAATGGGGAGAAGAAATTTAAGTTCAGCAATCAGGAGCCCGCCTGGAGAGCAGGGAATACATTTCAAGTTAGCAGTCAGGAGCCCGCCTGGAGAGCAGGAAATACATTTCAAGTCGGCAGTCAGGAGCCCGCCTAGAGAGCAGGGAATACATTCAAGTTCAGCAGTCAGGAGCCCACCTGAAGAGCAAGGAATACATTTCAAGTCAACAATTAATAGCCCACCTGGAGAACAAGGGAGTATAACTCAAGTTTTAGTTTTCAAGTTCTTATTGAAATTTGGTAATGTGGTTCGTTTTACACTTACATATGTGCCCAGATACCCAAACTGGGGCAGAAAATTTTTCTTTGTTTTGTCTATTTTGTTGCAGTCAGGAGCCCGCCTGGAGAGCAGGGAATATATTTCAAATCAGCAGTCAGGAGCCCGCCTGGAGAGCAGGGAATACATTTCAAATCAGCAGTTAGGAGCCCGCCTGGAGAGTAGGGAATAATTTCAAGTCAACAGTCAGGAGCCCGCCTGGAGAGCAGGGAATACATTTCAAGTTCAGCAATCAGGAGCCCGCTTGGAGAGCAGGGAATACATTTCAAGTCAGCAGTCAAGAGCCCGCCTGGAGAGCAGGGAATACTTTCAAGTTTAGCAATCAGGATCCCACTTGGAAAACATGGGAATATAATTCAAGTTCAGCAGTCAGGCGCCCACTTGGAGAGCTAGGGAATACAGTTCGAGTTCAACAGTCAGGCGTCCACCTGAAGAAAAGGAAAAGCATCTCAGACTGCAATTCAAGTCAGCAACCAAAGAAGCTCGCGGCAAGAATGCGAGTCAACAGTCCGAGGTGATCAACAGAAGTTAGTCACAATAAAGAAAAAAGAAAGAAAGGCAAGAAGTGAATCTAAATGCAGAAGTTGATAGAAGATGTGAACTGCTTAAGACATGGTGGAAGTCACAAGCACTACATGTCCGGTCTTGATCCAAAAAGCTGTAGAAGAACGAGCTAGCACCTGCAACTAGCAAGCGTCAAGGTTCAAATCTAAGTTCCGCATGAAGAATCATTCAAGACTCAAGATTAAGCTTCAGAAGACTTATAGATAGGAATCTTGTAACTCGTAGTTGATAGGTAGCTAGTCATTTTCATCTTTTAATTTTTGATGTAATAAAAAGACCGCGGACCGAAACCTTGGCGGAACGGCATCTCGACCGGCTGTCCACCTCGGTATACTCCATCATTTCACTCGCCTCTGAACTACACGTGGCCTGATTCCTTTATATCCATGGATATGTAGGCAGCTCAGATACCAGAGCTCGGTCACATTCCCCTCTCTCTTAGTTTTAGTCTCTCCAAATAAGGGTCGGGTCAAAAAACCTGTCTAGTCTTTCTTTGTTTGAAAATACTTCGTCTTTCCAGTCAAAGAGGGGCAGCCGTAGACATGTGATTTTTGACCCTCCCCAAGATTTTACATATTTTAGCGTGTAAATATTTAGTTTAGGCCTAATATAGCTATTTCAACTAATTTTGTCTCTTTTTGCTTTATTTTATCACAAAAAAATGAAAATTACAAAAATATTTTCTCTTATTTACCTAATTAATATTTTTATCTAGTTACTTTTAATTTGTCTACTAAAATTAAAAAATACAAAAATAGTTCCAGGAATATTATCTTAATTTTACAATGATTTTTCCATTTTTTATGTTTTAGTATTATATTTTGAAAATACAAAAAAATAGGTTTATTTTAACGGTTAGTCTTATTTTACTTAAGTAAGATTAATTAGTAAATGAGGTCGTGTTTTTAGTCTCGTTCACCGAGAAAGAACAAAATTTGGGCTCAAACAACCCATTTTTAGGCCTAATTTTCGGACCTAGCCCATAATAACCCAAGCCCAATACCCCTAAAACCCTAGACTTTGACTACAAAAAGAGACCTAGATCCCCAAAATTGAAGGACGGAGCATTCACCTTTAATCTCGTAAAAGACCAAATTCCAAGGAGGGGCCAGGAGATTGATTCTTTGTTCAAAAAATTCACCACAAAACAGTTGAACACCTTAGTCATTTCTTCCAGAACACCCACCCCTTCTTCATATAGTGATACACACACACAAAGAGGAGAAGCAGCCGCTCCTTCCTGGCGAAAATGTTGTAGACCAACTTGTAAAGATTATCAAGGTCCTTGGTACTCCTACTCAAGAAGAAATTCGATGTATGGACCCAAATTACACGAATTTTAGATTCCCACAGATAAATCCATTTCCACCTCTCTTCAACTTCAAACAGGAAAGAACAAAAGGAAAGCATTTGGGAAAACATATAAGAAGAGTAATGAAAAAATGAAATTGTAGCTACAGTTCGTGAATCCCGTTTATCGTCCCTGCTTCATTTCTTCAGTCGAGTTTGTGAGATCGCAGTTCGAGTTTTTTTTCGGCGAGGTTCGAGGTTCTGGCGAGGTCGCCGATGAGGTTCTGATCAACGTCCAGTCGTCCGATCTGAGATCCTTGTTGATTCGAACAAATCTCATAACTTAAATATCGAGCAATAAAAGTCCTATCTTCATCTAAATATTCCAATTGCAATGTTATATTTGTTCTAGTTGGTTTGTTTAAATTGAATACTTCATTTGTTCTCTTTATTTAGCATATCTGATGTTTCCTTATTTTGAATCATTTGTTTCATTTGCAATCTTCCTAAAATATGGATTTTTCCGAATTTTTCAGTAAATATGATTCACCTACATAAGTTTTGGTTCAATAAATAAAAATGAGTTACTGGGTGAGTCTAGAAGGAACCCATTTTTGTAATGCTAATATGGGTCTCTTAAGATTAATGAGTCGGAGATTGATTTTTTGTGACTAATGAGTCAGAGAATGATTTTTGTTAAAGTCAATATAAGATGTGAGTTGATTATTAAATATGGTTAGAATTGGGCCTTTTGGGGTTTGTATCAATATTGTGGGGGGCTGAAAATTTAGCACCTAAAGAAGTTTTAGGCCACATTAATTCTTGTCAAGGCCCAATTTAATAGGAATAAAAGCTAACGCTTTTCCTACAATAATCTACCATAACTTTAGTCTTACAATGGCTACAAAGTTAGAAAATAAATAATTATGAATATCTGTAGTTTTCTTTAGTTGATTACAATCCTTTGAAATTGGAATCTAGGCGTGCCATTTAGCTGAATTTCCATGGCCCTCGCAGAGTTAAAAAAATGCGTTGTTGCTTTAGGCGCGTTATGTTAATAATTTACCTTCCTAAACTCGGGTGCGCATTTATGTGACCCAAATCCAAAATCACAATGTTAGTTAAAATATGTCGAAGACCGCGGGTGCATTTATGTGACGTGGTTCAAGACGTGTTTTAATAACGTTGCAATATTCCTAAAATGACTAAAAGCGGTTAAAGTTTTAAAATGCACATAGGTTTAAAATGTACTAAAATCAGATAATTAAGCCGAATATAACAGTTGAGCGACCGTGCTAGAACCACGAAACTCGGAAATGCCTAACACCTTCTCCCGGGTTAACAGAATTCCTTACTTGGATTTCTGGTTCGCAGACTGTAATACAAAGTCAATCTTTTCCTCGATTCGAGATTTGAACCGGTGACTTGGGACACCATATATTATCTCAAGTGGCGACTCTGAATTCTAATAAATAATCCCGTTTCGACTGTCCTTTAATTCAAAAAACTCCCTTATACATACCCCTTTCGGAGGGTGTAGGAAAAAAAGGAGGTGTGACAGACCTCGACTAACTCTGCCCTTAATGATATATTACCCTAACATTCTAGGGCAGATTTTAACCAA
This sequence comes from Nicotiana tabacum, assembly GCF_000715075.1. Classification (NCBI taxonomy): domain Eukaryota; kingdom Viridiplantae; phylum Streptophyta; class Magnoliopsida; order Solanales; family Solanaceae; genus Nicotiana; species Nicotiana tabacum. The sequence continues at coordinate 136,560,799 of NC_134095.1, forward strand.
TACAGTTAGTCCCTCCGCTTATTGAGGCCGGTCTCAAGCGGGCTTAATGAGCAGATATTGTGTAACGTGGTCGAAGCATTAGGACGACCTGACCGAGTCGTGATGATTGGGGCGAGTTGGCAGCGTGTCCCTTTATGAACCGTAACTTCTGGGTTGTAAGTACCATGAATCAGGATGACGTCATGACGACATGCGTCATTGTGACGTGATTTTCCGATGTGTTGCTTCGTTTCGCATGCATCTTCTGATTGAGTCTACCGCTTCATTTACAGTGCCGAGTAATGATGAATTAATTCCTTTGTTATGACGCATGAATTCTTATAAATAGGGGTGTGAGGGTAACGTTTCAATTTTTACGAAACCCTTGCATCAAAGAGCTCTATATCTTCTTCTTCTTCTTTATTGTTGTGCCTCTTCTTATCAGAATCCTTTGCCTCTCTCTTCTTCTTCCATTTTCATGTTTCTTTTTACTGGTTTTAGCAACTCTTGCTTCTTCTAACACTTCTTTGCTTGAATATCCCCCCTTAAAAATATGGCTAATGTATCTTCTGATTTCAGTATGGCAACTGACCTTGTCCCTTTGGTAGTGCTTATGCCCCATCACGCTGATGGTGTCTCTGTCGCCACTGAAAATGAGAGTTTTTCTACGGTGGAGGAAATATTCCCTTGTAGTGAGAAGGTTAGGTCCGACTTCTCGAAGGCGTCTGAATACGACCTCGAGGTCTCGGAGTCAGTGATGAAAGAGGCTGATCTGGATGAGCTTTGGGCAGAATTCAAATTCCTACCTGCATTGATTTGGTCCCAATAGGGCGTGATGTGGTGCAAATCCACTACCCTGGGTAGTGCACGTGCTACGCATATCCATTCCAAGTCGGCTATACTCTTCCTCTTCTCCCATTGGCGGAGGAATTTCGCCGTTACTATGGTGTTTGCTCTGCCCAATTCTCTCCGTACATCTACAAGCTTATTAGGATGCTGCACAAAATATGCGGAGTTAACCGGGGTCGGGGTCATGCTCCGCCATCTAATGCACCTCTTCGCCCCTAGTTTTTATAGGGTGACGATGTTGCACCTTCATCACTAAAGAGATAAATGCCTGGTGGTGAATATGGAAGACAAAGTGAATCGTCATTTCTGGCTCATCTACTTTTATGTCACCGAAAACATGGTAACCTACGCGAGCGGCTTCCTTGAGACGTGGAATCATGCTCGTAAGTGCTTATTTTTATCAATAGCATTTGATTTATCTATATTTGGTCGTAGGCTCTAAAATATATCTATTCTTTGTACAACCAAGACTATGCCTCCTCCTTTAGTCGGGGACATTTCCGACTGGGTTGGCTAGGTTTTGCCTCACATTGTGGGAATTCGTGAGTGGCCGGGCTTTCTCAAGAGGTTGGAGCCTGCTTCTTCCTTGGTCGGTGGGTTCATCCATTTATATTTCTACTATTTTGATCTCATGGTTGCTTGCCCGCAATGGCTTATTCTTGATGGTGACAATCTTTTAATCTTTCTTTTTTAGTCCGAGGATCTTCGAGGAGGCTGAGGGCTCCTCCTCTTACAATTCGTAAGAAGAAGGCTGCTTCTTCTTCGGGGTCTGTTCCCATTGTGATCGCGACCAGGTCTGCCCGGTCGTCTGCTTCTATTCCTTCTTCCACCATAGCCAGGTCTCCTCGGTCGTCGACTACGTTAACTACATATATAACAGAGCTCCCGGCATCCCCTTTTTATCATCTAGTGGACGAAGAAGAGGAGTCATCGCCGAGTGGCTGGGATTTGATTTCCCACAAGAGAAGATCGATAGACATCGATGATACGGTCGTACGAGCTGTGGATTTAGTAAGGGGCGATCGTGAAAGAACGACCGTAGTGCTTGAAGATGACGTCGAGTTGTCATTTGAGATCCCGCCATCGATTGAGGCCATAGAGAGTGTATCCCTTCCCGATGCCGCGACAGATGCCAGAGAGCCATTTGTGAGGGTTTCTGATCCTTTGCAGCAAAATGAGCCATCATACTCGTGACCGACTGATGTTCCTTCCTCGTCGGCCGATGGGAGAGATAAGGGCGACGCCGAGGATGGTTATGAGAGTGGCTCCGATCTTGATGCCGTTGAGGTAAAGATGATAGGGGAAAGGACTACCCGGCTTGAAGTGAGACTAGAGGGATCCACAAGGACCATTACGGTCCCCATGGATCGGGATTTGTTAGTGGATACGAAGAACGTGGTTCCTTCCCTCGATCCTCTCTGTTCCGATGTGGAGGGCAAGACTCATTGCAAAGCTGGATGATGCTACCTTATCAAGGAGCATAACCGACCTCGCTCTCAGGATAAGCTTTTCGACTTCCTTCGTTCTTACTCTCCGTTTTCTTTTTCATTCTTTCTCAGACTGTGATTATGGAAATTGAGAGTGCCCGAAGAGAGGAAAAGAGTAAGGCTATTTTTATAAAGATAGAGAAAAAAAACCGCGATTACCGTAGCAAGTACCGCAAGTTTTGTAGGTGGTTCGGTGGGAGCGACAATTTCCAGGCTCTCCAAGATGAACTAAAGGAGAAAGATGACGAGCTGGTGAGGGTAATCGAAAAATACAGTGTCCTCGAGGGGTACCTAAGAGATAATAAAGATGGACTTGAGGTTAGTAGGGGGTCGAGGCCCAGTGTGGCAATCTCCAAGCCTAGGTGGTCTCATTGCGCGCCGAGCTCGAGGAGTGTCAGGTCAAGGCGGATACTTTAAGTGGCGAGGTCGCCGAGAAGGCAGCAGATCTCGAGAAGGTGGAGTCAGCTCGGTCGAAGTCTGTGAGGAAGGTGGAGGCTCTAAAGATCATGGTATGTATTCTTCTTTCCGAGCGAGAGAGTGCTTTGAAGACGGGGAGACTTAAAGAAGAGCATCTTGACGAACGAATTGGAGAGTTGGAGAAAGAGGCTTCTGGCCTTTGTGATCGAGTTGCCGCTTTTGAGGCCAAGAAGGCACAATTACTGGCTCGACCATCCTTTTCCCGCACTTTTTCTTTCCCCGGTGTTCCTTGGGATTTGTACGAGAAATGGATTCACGCTGAGGCCCAAGTGGATATATTTAGAGATATGATGAGGGCGGGAAATGTGCTAGAAGTCGTATTCGAAGATGCTCTTGTTAAGGCATGTATAGTTCGGGTCGCTTGTGGCTATGATCCTGCTACACCGGAGGCCGGTGATGACGAGGAGGATGCCTAGTATGAGGATGAGTATCCTGAGGGCGATGGTGATGGTGAAGGGGTAGATGTGGATGACCTAGGTGATCTAGATGACAACACTGCTGGGCTTGGCGGCGATCAGTAGCTTTCCTTTTCCTTCTATTTATTTTGCCGCTAACTTGTGCATTTTTTGTGGGCTTCTTTTCGAGCCTTTGTAAAAAAATATTCTAAGTATGAAATACTAGTTTTGTTATTTGTACCTGATTATTTTTCTTTTGTTTGAGCTTGTATGCTTTTTGATCTTGTTCCTTGGTTGCCTTGGTTTTCTTAGTCGTAATCACTTAGCTCGAGTAGGGTCGAACGAGGTCGAAACTAAACCTTAGGTTTGGTTATGTCCAAGGGCCAATGGATATTAGTTCGAATGAGGACGAATATAATCTATTCTTAGTTATGGCCAAGGGCCGATTAGGTGTTGATTCGAACATGGTCGAATATAACCTATGCTTAGTTATGGCCGAGGGCCGATTAGGTGTTGATTCAAATGAGGTCAAATATAACCTATGCTTAATTGTGGCCGAAGACCGATTAGGTGTTGATTCTAAGGTTGTATTCTGGGCCGGTCCCGGGCCTAAATGGGCTAGACAGGCCGGGCCAAACGGTCTCGGGCTTTTGCGGTCATGGGACAAATGGTCCGGATGGGTGGAACCGGCCCACTGTGGGCCTAAGCCCACATGGTCCCGGGCTAAATGAGCCGGGTCCATGGTCCTAAACGGGCCTAAGTGTTCCGAGCTATTTTTTTTATTTTTTTTATCTAAGGCAATCTCTTGTAAACTATATATATATATATAGTTTATATGTATTAGATATATAATATATATATAATATATCAAATTTAAACACAAAATAAATTGCAATGAAATATTCGAAGGAATGTCTTATAATTTTTATTAATACGACATTAATAAAGAATGGCAATATCTTTCTTAGTCTTCTCCCCCCAATGGAATGAGCACAACAAGGTACTAATACCACCATTAAAAGGAAAAAAAAAAACTAAGGAAGATGTGCCAAAATACAAGTTAACAATAAACTTACCCGTGTTAGCAATAAACTTACCTGTGTGGCGTGAATTAATTATTCTATAAGCAATAATGCGCTTTTGCATTATCCAGTCCTCATCTATTCAATGACTTGTAACAGTTAGATAATCATAGTCATTACCATTTCTTCCAATATTAGTAGTAATAGCAATGCGACAATCTATATGAGTAAATAAATAGCACAAATATTGTTTATATTTTCCCACTAAGTGGGATTATACTGGGTTGTCGTTGTTGTTATTGTATTCATGTTTATATTTATAAATATCGCTCTTTACAGTAGCGCGAGGCCATCCTTTATAAGTAGGATTAAAAACTCTTCTAATATAATGCACAAAATGAGGTTAGAAGGAAAACTATAGGGTAAGCACATAACAGTAACCATTTTTGCCAATTCTTCACGATCTTTATTTGGATTATAATATAAAATGCCACCGATAATAGTGTTAATTCCCGGTTAAACTAGATTTGACCCTGTACTAGGGTTAACCGTAGTATCTACACTTGTCCCCTCTTGCGCAACTTTCATTTGTAAATATCTAGCTTTATCTCTAGGGTGTTTCGTTATGTGTCTAGTCAAAGTACCCGTACCGCTATGGTCTCCAATATATTTATGAGCCATCAAAGACCCACAAGTTTTACACTTAGCCTTATTTTGTTCTCTTAGTTGAGTAAAAAAGTGCCAAACAAGAGATGTTTCGGTCCGTTTAGAAGGTTGTCTATTAAAAGTAGGGGTTACTACAAGAGGGTCAGGCGGGGCATCATTTTGATTATTATCAGTTGGGTTATTAACAGGACTAGTATGCGTATCATCTAAATCCGATTATGTTTCATCTAAATCATCATTTTCCTCATCATTTTTAAAGATAGTTTGATTAGGATAAAGAGCATTCATAATTTCATCATTTAATTGTTGACCTGGTGCAACATCATGGCAAAATTGACTATCGGGAAATTGAAAACAAGGGTTATCACTATCAAGAATAACAGGTGGAGGAGGACGGTTAATAGGTCTAGGTCTGGGAGACGGAGGAGGAGTAGTAGCTTGGCGACTAGATTCACCAATTTTAGATTTTCCCTTACCCTTACCACCAAATATTTTTTCAAAGAAAAGTCCATATTAATTATAATTATACTAACTAAAACAAACAAAACTATAATATTAAAACTTAAGAGTTGGAACGAGTTTACCGAATTGACGAACAACTTCTTAAAAATTGAATATCGTTGAAGACTGAATACTTCAATTCACCAACTTCACAATTTTTCATGAAATTACAATAATAAAGTAAGCAATTATAGAATAAAATTTGAGAGAGATTGAGATTGATGAATTTACGAGTAAAAATGAAAGAATGAGGGGGTATTTGTAGTTGAGAATAGGGAAAAAGTGTAATTATAAAAAGTTTGAGGTTAAAACAAAGTTTGGGGGTCAAATGGCTATTTTTGAAAATACCAAATGGCTAAAATTGCAAGCTAATGGCTACTTTTTAAATTTCAGACCGTTGGCCTTTTATTAATTTTTTTTTTGAAAAATAGCCGTTGGGCCTGTTTGGCCCGGTTAAACAGGCCCAGGCCCGCCTGCCGGTCCCGGGCTCGCAGGCTATTTGGTGAGGACCGGCCCACGGTGGGCTTTTAGGACCGTTTGAACCGGCCCGTTTGGCCCGTTTGCAAGCGGTCCCGAGCTGGGCCCGGCCCACAATACAGCCTTAGTTGATTCAAACGAGGTCGAATATAACCTATGCTTAATTGTGGCTGGTTGTGCATTTGGAGAAAATAAAATAAACTTCATGCATTTGTGCTTTGTTCATTCACTTGGAGAAATTTACATATTTATCGGGCGTTGGCTTGTATTTCAGTCCTAGTCTATCTAGTCCCTTCATTGGCCGACCTGGAGAAGTCTTGAGAGGTCGAGCAATGAATTAGCCGTCATGGGCCTCCGTCTGTGCACACTTTGACCTAAAGTGTCCCCTTCATCGCATCGTTAAAAACCTCATTGAGAAAACCCAATTGGGACAAAACTCAAGTGAGGGAAATAGTGTACGACTTTGGGAATGCTTCATCTTTTAAAAGTTGAAGTACTTGAGGTGTGTGATATTCCAGTTGTTTGGGAGTTGCTTTCCTTCCATTGTTTCTAGTTGCAATGACCCTTTGTTCGTTGTTGCCGTGATTTTATACGAGCCGTCCCAATTTGTTCCTAGTTTGCATTCCCGTGGGTCTTTGCTTGCTTGTGTTTTAGCTTTAAGCACGTAGTCCCCGACTTTGAGTGGCCTGATCTTTGCCTTTTTGTTATAATAGCATTCTTCTTGTTGCTTTTGGGCGTCCATTCTTACGTAGGCCATAAATTTTCGTTCCTCGACTTCGTCGAGCTCCTGCCTTCTGCTGTCATCGTTCTTGGGTGCGCTTTCATGGGAGTATCTTAGGCTAAGCTCCCCTACCTCAACCGTTATTACTGCATCAATCCCATAGACTAATGAGTATGACGTCTCTCCTGTGCTCTTCTTTGTCATTGTTCGGTAGGCCCATCGTACTTTTGGTAGTATCTCCGACCATAGTCCTTTGGCATCTTCGAGTGTAATGACCTGACTGGTTGTTTTGAGCAATTGCACCCGATTCGGTAGTTTAAGGTCTCGAGCAGCTTCACATTAGGTATATCGACTTGTGTGTATGGTTGGATTCATTTTGTGGATGAATCGAAGTTGAATTAGAAGAAGGAACCTGATTTTGGAAGTTTAAACAGTGAAAATTTGATATGAATTGGACTTTTGAGTAAACGGCCCTGGAATGGGTCATGGGTGATCTCAATAGCTTCGTATGGTGATTTTGGACTTAAGCGCGCATCCGGATTCGGATTTGGAGGTCTGTAGGGTAATTTGAAGTGTTTCGGCGAAAGTTGGAAAAGTTGAAGTTTGGAAAATGGAGAAGTTTGATCCATAGTTGACTTTTGTGATATCGGGGTCGGAATGCAATTTCGAGAGTTGGAACAGCTCCGTTATGTCATTTTGGACTTTTCTGCAAAATTTGGTGTCATTCCGGGTTGAATTGATAGGTTTTGGCACGAGTTTTGGAAGTTAGAAGGTTTGAATGTTCCTAAGTTTGATTCTTGGTGCGCTTTGATGTTTCGGCATTGTTTGATGTGATTTGAGACCTTGAGCAAGTCCGTGATAGGTTGTATGACTTGTTTGTGTGTTGGGACGGGGTCCCGGGGGCCTCGGGTGTGTTCCGGGTGGGCTACGAGTCATTTTCCCTTGTTTTTGAATTGCTGTTTTCTGCTTCTGGTATCCTCTTTCGCGATCGCAAACCGCCTTCCTCGTTCGCGAAGCTTTGTTGCTGACCACCTGGAAATCCTTCTTCGCATTCGCGAAGCTCTACTTCATCCCTCATCGCTTTCACGCCCCCTCTCACGCGTTCGCATAGCTATGTTATTCCACTATTCGCGTTCGCGTACTAGTTCACGCGTTCGCGAAGAGCAATCTCTGGGCCATAATATTTTCGTTCTTCGCGTTCGCATGCGTGCTATCGCATTCGCGAAGCAAAACTTGGCAGCCTTCATTTTTCTTCTTCGTGAACGCGATACTTCCTCTGCTTTCGCGATGTTTTAAGACCTGGGCAGAATAAATAGTACTCTATTCCGAGGGTTCGCCATTTTCACCATTTTTGGAGCTCTAGAGCTCGGTTTTGGGCGATTCTTTGTGGGTTTTTCAAGCAAAATGATTGGGTAAGTATTCTTCTCCTAGAATTAATTATATTCCATGAATTTGTCTTTATTTTTCTCATTTAATTTGTGATTTGGGTTGAGTAAAATGTTGGTTTTTGAAGAAAATCCCTAAGATCAAAAATTGTGATTAAGGGGCCAAATATATCGGAATTTAATAAATTTTGTATGGTTGAACTCATATTGGAATGGGTATTCGAATTTTGTAAAATTTGTCGGGTTCCGAGGCGCGGGCCCGGGGGTCAACTCATATTGAGACTTTATGATTCGGAATAGTTTCTTATGTGTTTTATTTGTGCTTTAAAGTTAATTTGGTTAGATTTGAGTCGTTCGGAGGTATTTTCACCCGAGAAGTGCATTTTAGAGTATTGGTTCGTTGTCTTTGAGGTAAATATCTTGCCTAACCTTGTGTGGGGGACTTCCCCTTAGGAATTGAGTCTTCTATGCTAATTGTAGTCCGTGCATGCGAGGTGACCAGTGTGTGCTCGGACTTATTTATGGGAAATATGCTCTAGGGTTCTTAGGTCCTTATGATCAATATGTGGAGAGAATTCCGTTAGGATTGAGTTTTAATAATTGCTTAAATTGTCTCTATATGCTCCATACGATGTTGCTAGCTTTTCTCGAATTCCTACCTGTTGCATTGACCCTTAATTGCCTTAGTTGAAGTGATCGCCTTCCTTATTGTTTTGATACTTCTTGATTATGAGTTCCTCTATGACTTCATACAAATAGGTTACATGCCCAATTGTTGTGATTACCGGTGTAGTTATCACGTGCTTGTTATGTCTTGTTATTTAGTTGAGGTTTCATTGTAAAGTTAATTATCGGTACAAGTTTGGTTATAGTTGATTCCCCTGCCGGGACATATTTAATCCTAACTGTTGGTTCCCTTGCTGGGATGTGTTTACTCTTGTTGTTGACTCCCTTGTCGGGATATGGTTGTTTCCTTAGTGTTCCCTTGTCGGGATGTTTTTTTGTGATTAGTGTTGATTGAATATTAAATGGATCGGATTGCACGCCGCAATAATATTATATGGATCGGGTTGCACGCCGCAACAATATTATATGGATCGGGTTGTATGCCGCAATAATATTATATGGATCGGGTTGCACGCCGCAACAATATTATGTGGATCGGGTTGCATGCCGCAATAATATTAAATGGATCGGGTTGGAACATTATTATATGATTTGGATCGGGTTGCACGCCGCAACAATATTATATGATTTGAATTGGGTTGCATGCTGCAATAATATTATATGATTTGGATCGGGTTGCACGCCGCAACAGTACTATATGATTGGGATTGGGTTGCGCGCCGCAACAAGAAAGAATAAAAGTGAATATTGACTCTTATGGTAAGAACAAGAGTAAAATCACGAAGGTTGGTGCCGTGCACTTTTTGCTGTTGTGTTTATTTGTTGTTATCAATCCACGTGTTTAAACTGTTTAAATTCCTTTATTGTTGTGATCCTTTGTGTTAGAACCTGCAATGTTTTCAATACCTCACCGCATATATATATATGTGTGTATATATATATATATATATATATATATATATATATACTCCAATACTTCAAACTTCAATAATTATTACAACCATAATTCAATTAGTTTCTCAATTATATCCCTTAAACTGCCTGAGGTCGTATTTTACTTAATAAGGAATTTCTACTAAGTTTTAAGTTATTAAATCTCATGTTAAAGATAATAATCCATTCAATGTAGTATTTTTAAATTAAAAGGGGTACTTTGAGTAAGGGTACTTTCTTTACTCAAATGATTTCAAAAGAAACAAATTTTACCTTTTCTTGCTGGCTTTCACAATTAGTTTAGGAATTGTAATTTTACTGATATTAGGTAAGTGGGACTTCTTGGACATATTGGGTGCATTGTGCGGACATTATATATTGTATAACATGTGGATTCTGTTATTAAAAGTGAAATGAAAAAGATGAGGGCACAAGGTGCCATATGTGCGGAAGATTCGGAAGTTAAGATTACGATATGAGAAATCGAGGATTGAGCTTGTCGGGATTGTGTATTAGACATGATGTGATTGATTGAGTGGGCAATTCCTTCTTTAATTAAATACACTCTTACTTGTCTCTGTTCCTATTATGTCAGTGTTGCTTTACTTGGTTATCTGATTTACTTGGTTATCGCTTGTTACTACCCGTGTTCTCCTTTATTATTATTACTGTTGTATTTTGATTTCTTTCTGCTATTGATATTGCCTCGTTATATTTATCGCGATATTTTATTATCATATCCTGTTCATTTCATTTGACCAGTAGGTGTCTTGACTGTTCCTCGTCACTACCCCACCGAGGTTAGTCTTGATACTTACTGGCACCGCCGTGGTGTGCTCATACTACATTTTTGTACATTTTTGTGTACAAATCCAGGTATTGATCGATAGTAGCTGTGCTGGTCGTCGCGGTGGAGACTCACAGTAACTTGTTGCTGCGTTCGCAGGCCTTGGAGTCACCTTCGTTTATATTTACGTTCCATTGATTCCTTCTCGTTCTGGAACCGTGTTGTATTTATTTTGTATAATTACTCTTAGAAAGGCTTATGACTTGTACCACCAGTTTTGGGAATTGTGATTTATTGAGAGTTATTTAATTTGAAATTAGTAAATATAAATGTTGTCACACCTCCTTTTTCCGCACCCGCGAGGGGCACAAGGGAGTTTTTTCCAATTAAAGGACAATCGAAAGGGGATTTATTTGTTTATTTCAGAGTTGCCACTTGGGAGATTTAGGGTGTCCCAAGTCACCAATTTTAATCCCGAATCGAGGAAAAGAATGACTCCATATTACAGTCTGCGTACCAGAAATCCGGATAAGGAATTCTGTTAACCCGGGAGAAGGTGTTAGGCATTCCCGAGTTCCGTGGTTCTAGCACGGTCGCTCAACTGTTATATTCGGCTTGATTATCTGATTTTATACAAATATGAACTTATGTGCAAATTTATCTTTTAACCGCTTTATTATTATTGTTTTTAAAAGAAATGTGAACATCGCTTAAAACACGTCTTTGGACTGCGTCACATGAAATGCACCCACAATCCGGAACACGTTTTATTTGATGTTTTGGGATTTGGATTCGGGTCGCATGAAATGCACACCCAGGCTTAAGAAAATAAAATATTAAACACGCGCCTAAAGAGACTATCGCGTTATTATTTTGGGAAGACCGTGAAATTCGCTAAACGGTCCTTCCGAATTCTAATTAAACCATACATTTTGTGAGGGCCCCGCAATCTATACGTTTTATTTGGCGAGGCTCGTCTCATTTTTATTTTAAAGGATAAACCTACAATGACAATATTTTCTATTAAGTTTGTCTCTAAAATAAAAGAAAATCTCTTAATTATTTACATGCTGAAAAACGTAACTTATTAGTTATTAGTTTACGGCTAATGTGAATGGAAAATTGCGGCCGAGTTGGTGCAAAGAAAAACTGCTTTCATTTTATATTCTGTTATTCAATAATACTAGAACATGAGATTGACCATAATATCAAAACAGATTAATTATTCTCCGATTAATTTAAACTAACATTATTAGATGAAGAAAGTATACATATGCAACCTCATTATTCATTAATCATTCAACTACATCTTTATACGAAGAAAGAAAAATTATATTCAACCACAAATCTAAACAAGAAGGAATTCAACAGGAACAAAGCCTGATTAATATTTCATTTTTGCTTCAAGCCGAGATTGTACAAATGTGTACCTGGAAACAGCAGTACAAGAACAAAAGAAGTAGAAGTCGGCAGCAATAATACCACAGCAACAGCAGATTCGGCAACACCGCAGAACCAGTAACAACCAGTAGAATAACCCAGCAACAGATTGAAAATTCAGCAATACCAAAGTGCAATCACAATCAAAGCAGAGGAGAGAAAAGATACAAGATGCAGTAATTTCGGATTTTTTGAATAACACTCGAGAAAGACAAACGGAAATTATTCAAGTGAAAGTTCAAATTGCATTTCTCTTTGACTCACAAAATGTTTCAAGTCTTCTAGCTCTCAAGTGTAAAAAGCCTCTCAATAATAACCTCTAAGTTTTTCTCAAATCTGTTCAACCTTTTTTCTCTCAATGTTCAAGTCCTAAAACTCTCTCCAAAAATCCTCTCCATTTCAAGTCAAGAATGACTCTATATATAGCAAGACCTTGTCTTGAATTCCCAACCCCAAATTATTCCCCCAATGGCATGCTTTGTCCCACTACTTAATGTTTTCTTTATTTTAAATATTATCCCCCATGCCTACATTAAATAAATACAAGATTCCCAACCCATTACAATATGTCCCTCATGCCTACATTAAACAAGTACAAGATTCCTCCCCATTATGTTTTGTCTTGTCCCCCATTATATTAAACAAGTACATCAAAAACCTCACCCCATTATATTTTGCCCCCCATGCTTAACATAAAGAATCAAAATAATGTTCAATTACCAAACTACCCCTCCGACCTTATTGCAATTACAAATCTACCCACGAATGCACTGCAATTTACCAAACTACCCCATCAGCTCTAAACAATCAATTAATCATAACTTAACCAAAATATAGTCAAGATGACCAATTTCTCAACAATCTTCAACAACAATTATATGAACACGATGAACAACACAACTCAAAATTAATGGAAATAAATTAACCATATCGGGAACCAATCCTGGTTAATTTAGACCATGAATGTATGAGCAAGGATACAACAATACGAACAACAAAACACATGATTCAAACTAAATTAACAAATCAAAGACAAACATAAACTCACATTAAATCACTGGATCTAAACATGAACTTCAAACAAAGATGAACATGAATTAAATCTATTTTTAGCAACAAACATGACGGATTCACATGAATCAAACAACATTAATGATTTATGGAAAATACATAACAACATGAAACAAATTGAAGAAATAACCAATTAAATTTCAATTTGAATCTAACAAACATTAAATTAACAAATATTCACTTAAACAATAATACAAACATGAAAAACAATTAATTAATCTTTCATTTGGAATCTGAAAAATTAATTTAACAAACAACACATGAACATGAACTAAAAATTAATTCAAACGATAAACAAAACAAACATTTGCCGATTTTAGATTCGAAAACATCAAAACAAAATACGGACAAAATAAAACTAAAAAAATCTACTAACCGGATCGAAACGACGAACAACAACTAAACAAACGACGAGCTTGATTACGCAGGGGCTGTTTTGACGAGCGTCGACCAAAGCTCGAACAAACGACGATGGAGGCGAATTTAAGAAGCGAACCAAGCAACGCCGAAGCAGTAGTAGCAGTTCGGCGCAGCAGAAGGGACGCAACGAGCTTCTTCTGATGTTCGTAACTGAAGCAGTAGTTGCAGCGCCGAAGCAGTAGCGGCAATGCGGCCCAGCAGCGACGCATCCCTTCAGCAGCGACCAAGCAGCTACGAACCAAGTAGCGACGAGCTGCTGCGTTGTTTGGATGGGGAATATGAAGGCAGGCAGAAGCAGACACGGAGAAGACGAAGGTGAAGAAACATCATCAACGGGAAGCAAGAAACCAGAAGAGGGCAATGACCGCTGCAGCATGACGGGTCTGTTTGGTTCGCTTGAAGCTGAAAGCAGAAGAAGCAGCTACGACAATAGTTGCCTGAACAGCAGCAGCAACGGCATGGATGTGACGAGGAGGAAGGCAGCCATTGACGTCGAGCTCAAGCTCGAGCTTGACGCCGGACGACGAAGATGAAGCAGAAACAGTCGCGTGGTCGCCTGGGCTGCTCATGGTCGAAGACTAAGCAGCTGCGACCTTGGTGATGGTGAAGCCGAAGGCAGCGGGGTGGGTCATCGACGGGAAGCTGGGCAGCCATGGTTGCTCGTTGACGATGAGTTGTTCGACTACTAGCGACGGGTGGTCGATGGAGGGGTTGTGCGCGGGTGTGAAGGTGAGTAGCCATGGTTGGCTATGGCAGCCATTGGAGGGGAAGGGCGACGTGCAGACATGGGAGTTGGGTGATTTTGAGATTTTGGAGAGGAAGAAGATGGAGGGGGGCGGGTAGGCTTAGGTCTTTTTTAGGGTTTTTTGGGTTTTTTGTTTTGTTTTGTTTTTTTTTTGTGTTTTGAAAAATGAAGAAGGGTGTTGGGTATTTGGGTTAATGGGGCGGACCGGGTCGACCCGGTCTGAAGTGGACTGGGTCATGGAGAAGATTGGACAATTTTTTAGGCTTTTGGCTTACAATTGAAGAAGTGGCCCAAACCGATTTTCTTTTGTATTTTTGTTATCTTTTCTTCTTTTATTTTTCTAAACTAAATTATGAAAATACTTAAATTATTATTAAGAACTAAATTAAGTTATAAAAGCGCAAATTAACTCCCAATAACAATTAACGCACAATTAAATAATAATTAAGCATAAAATTGTTCATTCGGACATTAAATGCTAAAAATGCAAAAGATGCCTATTTTTGTAATTTTTAATTTTTGTAAAACTAATTTAATTACTAACAATTGTATAATTAAATCCTACATGCAAAATGCGACATATTTTTGTATTTTTATTAATTTAACAAATAAGCAAACACAGACAAATACAAATAATTATCCAAAAATATCCCATTATGTTTTGTCTTGTCCCCCATTATATTAAACAAGTACATAAAAAACCTCACCCCATTATATTTTGCCCCCCATGCTTAACATAAAGAATCAAAATAATGTTCAATTACCAAACTACCCCTCCGACCTTATTGCAATTACAAATCTACCCCCGAATGCACTGCAATTTACCAAACTACCCCTCAACTCTAAACAATCAATTAATCATAACTTAACCAAAATATAGTCAAGATGACCAATTTCTCAACAATCTTCAACAACAATTATATGAACACGATGAACAACACAACTCAAAACTAATGGAAATAAATTAACCATATCGGGAACCAATCCTGGTTAATTTAGACCATGAATGTATGAGCAAGGATACAACAATACGAACAACAAAACACATGATTCAAACTAAATTAACAAATCAAAGACAAACATAAACTCACATTAAATCACTGGATCTAAACATGAACTTCAAACAAAGATGAACATGAATTAAATCTATTTTTAGCAACAAACATGACGGATTCACATGAATCAAACAACATTAATGATTTCTGGAAAATACATAACAACATGAAACAAATTGAAGAAATAACCAATTAAATTTCAATTTGAATCTAACAAACATTAAACTAATAAATATTCACTTAAACAATAATACAAACATGAAAAACAATTAATTAATCTTTCATTTGGAATCTGAAAAATTAATTTAACAAACAACACATGAACATGAACTAAAAATTAATTCAAACGATAAACAAAACAAACATTTGCCGATTTTAGATTCGAAAACATCAAAACAAAATACGGACAAAATAAAACTAAAAAAAATCTACTAACCGGATCGAAACGACGAACAACAACTAAACAAACGACGAGCTTGATTACGCAGGGGCTGTTTTGACGAGCGTCGACCAAAGCTCGAACAAACGACGATGGAGGCGAATTTAAGAAGCGAACCAAGCAACGCCGATGCAGTAGCAGCAGTTCGGCGCAGCAGAAGGGACGCAACGAGCTTCTTCTGATGTTCGTAGCTGAAGCAGTAGTTGCAGCGCCGAAGCAGTAGCGGCAATGCGGCCCAGCAGCGACGCATCCCTTCAGCAGCGACCAAGCAGCTACGAACCAAGCAGCGACGAGCTGCTGCGTTGTTTGGATGGGGAATATGAAGGCAGGCAGAAGCAGACACGGAGAAGACGAAGGTGAAGCAACATCATCAACGGGAAGCAAGAAACCAGAAGAGGGCAATGACCGCTGCAGCATGACGGGTCTGTTTGGTTCGCTTGAAGCTGAAAGAAGAAGAAGCAGCTACGACAATAGCTGCCTGAACAGCAGCAGCAACGACATGGATGTGACGAGGAGGAAGGCATCCATTGACGTTGAGCTCAAGCTCGAGCTTGACGCCGGACGACGAAGATGAAGTAGAAACAGTCGCGTGGTCGCCTGGGCTGCTCATGGTCGAAGACTAAGCAGCTGCGACCTTGGTGATGGTGAAGCCGAAGGCAGCGGGGTGGGTCATCGACGGGAAGCTGGGCAGCCATGGTTGCTCATTGACGATGAGTTGTTCGACTACTAGCGACGGGTGGTCGATGGAGGGGTTGTACGCGGGTGTGAAGGTGAGTAGCCATGGTTGGCTATGGCAGCCATTGGAGGGGAAGGGCGACGTGCAGACATGGGAGTTGGGTGATTTTGAGATTTTGGAGAGGAAGAAGATGGAGGGGGGCGGGTAGGCTTAGGTCTTTTTTAGGGTTTTTTGGGTTTTTTGTTTTGTTTTGTTTTTTTTTTGTGTTTTGAAAAATGAAGAAGGGTGTTGGGTATTTGGGTTAATGGGGCGGACCGGGTCGACCCGGTCTGAAGTGGACTGGGTCATGGAGAAGATTGGGCAATTTTTTGGGCTTTTGGCTTACAATTGAAGAAGTGGCCCAATCCGATTTTCTTTTGTATTTTTGTTATCTTTTCTTCTTTTATTTTTCTAAACTAAATTATAAAAATACTTAAATTATTATTAAGAACTAAATTAAGTTATAAAAGCGCAAATTAACTCCCAATAACAATTAACGCACAATTAAATAATAATTAAGCATAAAATTGTTCATTCGGACATTAAATGCTAAAAATGCAAAAGATGCCTATTTTTGTAATTTTTAATTTTTGTAAAACTAATTTAATTACTAACAATTGTATAATTAAATCCTACATGAAAAATGCGACATATTTTTGTATTTTTATTAATTTAACAAATAAGCAAACACAGACAAATACAAATAATTATCTAAAAATATCACAAAAGTACTCAAAATTGCACACCAAGGAAAATTATTTTATTTTGCATTTTTGGGGAGTATTTCTCATATAGGGCAAAAATCACGTGCTTACAAATGTTATTTCTATAAATGTTAGGCTTACCTAGTTTAGAGACTAGGTGCCATCACGACTCCTTCGGAGGGATTTTGGGTCGTGACATCGAGTTTTTTCTTTGTGATGTTTAGTATCGACTTGTTGGAGGACTCCACTTGCCTGTTACCCACGAGGTGATATGGCGTTGAGAGTATTCTTTTGATATGCCATTTACCTCGCCCTGCTGGGAGGGGCCCACGATGTTCTTTCCCCATTTGATGAACGACCAAGGGGAGATGACCGAGTGGAGGTGTTCGCCTGCTTGGTGAATCATTGGGGCATACTTTTCACATTGCTCACACTTTTTCACAAAATCTGTAGCCTCTTTTTTCATGGTAGGCCAGTATATCCTGCCCGTATGAGGCACCTGACGAAAACTCGATTGTCGGAGTGAGCTCCACAATGTCCTTCATGGACTTATTCAAGGACGCGTCGCGTCTGATTTAGGCCTAAGAATTTTTCTGGGGGCCGCCATACATCCTCTTGTATAGGTCGATATGAATGATATTGTACCTGGCTTCTTGCATTCACAATTTCTTAGCTTTTTTTATCATCTGGGAGTACGCCATCCTGCAAATATGTAACAATACGGTTGTGCCAGTCCCAAGTTAGGTTTATGTTTCTTACCTTGATTTGATCTATCGATGAGTTGAAGAGGTGGACCACAGTTCGCTCTCCGATTGTGATGTTTTTTGTGGCTGCTACTACTTTGGCGAGGCCGTCCACCTTGGTTTTCTGTGCTCGAGAGATTTAGTCGAGTTGATATTCGTCGAACTCGGGCAGCAGCTTACATATCTCGGTTTGATATTTCTGTGACCTTTGCTCTTTGATCAGGAAAGTCATTGTGACTTGGTTGACAACGAGTTGAGAATCGCAGTGTAGTATTTACTATCTTGCCCCGTATTATAAGTGCTAGCTTACCCTGCAATTATGGCCTCATACTCGGCCTCATTGTTAGTCATGTCTGGGCACCTTATGGACTGGCGAATCACTTCGTTGGTTAGAACTTCGAGTAGGAGTCCCAGTCCAGACCCTGACGTGTTAGAAGCGCCATCGATGTACAGAACCCAGAGGTCCTGTATTTGGGGAGGAGCGTGTACAACTTCTTTTTCGACTTTAGACATTATTTTTGCGCTAAAGTCAGCGACGAATTCAACAAGAACTTGTGGCTTTATCACTATTCGCGATTGATATGTGATATCATGCTCGCTAAGTTCTATCGCCCATTTGGCTAACCTGCCCGATAGCTCGGGTTTATGCAAAATAATTCTTAGGGGGGAAGTCGTGACTACCGAGATGGGGTGGCTCTGGAAATATGGTCTAAGATTTCGTGAAGCTATGACCAAGGCCAGAGCCAGTTTTTCGAGGTGAGGGTATCTCTTCTCGGCGTCGACTAGTGTTTTACTAATGTAATAGATGGAAGATTGCATAACTTTATTTTCTCGGACTAGTGCTGTGCTCACAACTACTTCGGATACAGTAAGGTAGACGAGGAGTGTCACACCTCCTTTTTACCACCCGAGAGGGGATATAAAGGAATTTTTCCAATTTAAGTGACATTAATCGAAATGAGATTATTTTTATTTATTTTTTCAGAGTCGCCATTGGAATAGTTTATTTGGTATCCCAAGTAACCGATTTATTTTTAAAACCTCAAATCGAGGAAATTTGACTTTATTTAAAAGTCTGCGAACCAAAAATTCAGAATAAGGAATTCTGTTAACCCGGGAGAAGGTGTTAGGCATTCTCGGGTTCCGTGATTCTAGCACGGTCGCTTAAACTATTAATAATTGGCCTAATTTTCTGATTTGCTACATGTTTTAAACTTATTATGCATTTTTAGCTTTATAATCGCTTTTTAATTATTTTAACTGCTTTTAGGATTTATGAATTATTTTTTGAACAAGTTACGATTGTCGTACACTTGCCATTTTGGAACACACCGCAAACCACGCTACATGAAATGCAACCGCGACATGTTTATTTAACATTCTTAAAAATTGAAGTTGGGTCATATGAAATGTACACCCGTATTTTAATAATTAAAAAACAATCACAACTACGTCACGGGAGCCGTACCCGTAGCTATGATGAATTATTTAAATAACGCGCCTAAAGCAACTACGAAGATTCAATTTTTTATAGCAAGATTTGTGAGGGCCATGGATGATTTAATTTATTTATGGCACACCTCAAACCTTTTTCTATAAGTGTTAGTTCTTGGTCTAATTTTATGAGGGCCATGAATTGTAAATTTGATTTGGCATGACACACCTTACTTATTTCAAAAGATTATACTCCACTAACGTGAACTAGGATGTTCATATTTAAAATTAATTTGAAATTAGGTATCACAACTATGCCACGGAAACCGTACTCGTAGTTGTAATGGTTTAATTACGTGCCTAAAGCAAATTATGGTATTTTAAGAGATTAAACCAAGGCTACAATGTAACCTTAATAAGTTAATCTAATCTCTTATATTAACATAGTATGTTATCCAAGCACGTATCCTTCTGTTACTGCTAGTTATCATTACATTTTAACTAACAAACAAGGAAAAGAAACCAAATCATAAACATTTAAAATATTTTCTAAAAAAAATATGCGGAGTAAGATATAAGTATTTTTTTAGGCAATTAGATTTACATTGGCAAAAGAACAAGAGGTCTATATAGATACAGACTCCTTAGTCTTTAACATTTAAGAAAATACAAGAACAACTAGCCATAAAATTAGCAAATTGTCCTCAATCTAACAACGATTAATTAGTAAGTCAAAAATGAAAAAATAGAAATAAACATATTTCATAAATATTTGACATCTTTAAATCCCAAGAGAAATCAATAAAGTGGTTGATACCTTCATTTTAAGATACATAGCAATCCTATTTCTAAGAGTAACACAACATAACAACATTTTTCTGAATATTCAAGAAAACAATTGCATTCAACGACTAATTTTCATTGATTCAAGTTGAGGTTACAATTTTGAGGATTGAGCTGTACTTTGGTATTCGAGGAAAAGGAAAATGAAGCAATAGGAAGAACATGGAACTCAGCAACAGAGAAAATAGCAAATCAACAGTGATTCCAGTGGCTCCAATTTCAAACCCAAAAATAAACTTGAAATCCCAGAGATCAAACTAAGAGTGTGGCAGAAACTAGAACAGCTGACCTAGGAGGCATTTTTTTCGTTCCCTGAACAACTTACCTAGGAGGCATTCTTAGACCTGAGATTAGTATTATGGTATTAGGGATGAGGAGTGTCTGGAAGTATGAGGGTTTTTCTGCTAAGATTTGGGTGATGGCCCTTGGCGGGCGAGAGAGGTTCTTGACTTATTGTCTTCATGGGCGGCTATGAGTTCCCGCATGTTTATTTATCATGAGAAGTGATGTGGAGGTACGGAACAAGGTTGTATTCAATGTGAAGTATATTGCCGGCATCCAGGATGTTATTTGAGTAGCTATGGTGGTCAGATATTATTGCATCGTGCAATTGAGTTGTGTGAAGCAGCGTATGATTGTATTCTGGATTGGAATTTGGCTTGATTCAACTTGTCAAGGCTCATGCAGTGTGATGACGTGGAGTTCGGATCCGATGATGAGTTTCGGATGTTGAGGTTTGGGTTCTGTTATAAGGTTATGGGCTAAGGAGGAGATGAGATCTCCAGTTAAATTACATTGTCAGTTTTGCTTAGGTTGGGTGATGGGGAGCACCCCAGTGTATGTATGGTGAGCTCATACAGTGGTTCGATGGCTTTAGAACGATTTCGGGCACGTTCGAGGACGAGCGTATGTTTAAATGGAGGAGGATGTAATGACCCGACTGGTCGTTTTAAGCAATTGCACCCGATTCGGTAGTTTGAGGTCTTGAGCTGCTTCACATTAGGTATATCGACTTGTGTGCACAGTTGGATTCAGTTTCCGGATGAATCGGAGTTGAATTAGAAGAAGGAACCTGGTTTTGGAAGTTTAAACAGTGAAAATTTGATCGGAATTGGACTTTTGAGTAAACGGCCCCGGAATGGGTCGTGGGTGATCTCAACAGCTTTGTTTGGTGATTTTAGACTTAAGCGCGTGTTCGGATTCGGATTTGGAGGTCCGTAGGGTAATTTGAGGTGTTTCGACGAAACTTGGAAAAGTTAAAGTTTGGAAAATGGAGAAGTTTGACCCATAGTTGACTTTCGTGATATCGGGGTCGGAATGTGATTCTGATAGTTGGAACAACTCCGTTATGTCATTTTGGACTTGTCTGCAAAATTTGGCATCATTCCGGCTTGAATTGATAGGTTTTGGCACGAGTTTTGGAAGTTAGAAGGTTTGAAAGTTCCTAAATTTGATTCATGGTGTGATTCGATATTTCGACGTTGTTTCATGTGATTTGAGACATCGAGCGAGTCCATGATAGGTAATATGACTTGTTTGTGTGTTGGGAGGGGGTCCCGGAGGCCTCGGGTGTGTTCCGGGTGGGCTATGGGTCATTTTCCCTTATTTTTGAACAGATGACTGATGGGAATACATCGCCTCTCTTTTTTGTGTCTCAGATGTGTTCTTCTTTTTGGTCAAGATAGAAAGGAGCGCCGTGTTTTTTCTAAATCTGAAGGGGAAGGCTTCGATCTTTTTTCTTAGGTGTAAGGTCCTTTTATGTGTGTCCAAGATCTGATGTTCTTTAGGTAAGAGTGTAGGGTTTTAATAAAAGGACAATGGGTATTTGGGTAGTGGGTTGGGATGGTATGAGTTTGGGTAATTTGGGATTTTTTTTGTATAAATTGCATGGGGAGCCCTATTTGGTCTCCCCCATTTAACCTATACCCATTTTTTTAAAAAAAACTTTTAACTTGTACCCACTTTTTAAATAATTTCAGCCCCCTTTCTCCTCCTCCTTCGTATTCTTCTTTCTTCTTCTACAACGATCCTCTGAAAAAATATGCCTATAAGTAATAACAATTTTAACATTTGTGGTTTTTCATATCAGTCAGAATATTGAGTGTCAGTTCTTACTACTTAAAGTTATATGTTTTGTCTCGTTTAATCACCACTTCACTCACACATGTTAGTTTTGCAGGCTTCAACACAATACAATTGTGTTATTTGAATCCAGCAAGCTACTATGCTCTGTGTTGTTGCCTCGATAGAATTCTTCGATTCCTCTAGGATTAATTCCCGAAGGTGGTGAGACCAATGCGTTGACAAACTTAAACGTGAGTGAAAACTACGGATACCTTGTATACTGCGTACATATTGGACAAAAGAAAGAAGAGTTTGGATCAGATAGCATAAAACATGCTGAAGTTAATCAAATATAGAACAAAAACTTCAGCTCTAGAGCTGAAGTTCCCCAGTTACAAAGACAAAAACTTCAGCTCTAGAGCTGAAGTTTCCCAGTTATAAAACAAAAACTTCAGCTCTAGAGCTGAAGTTCGCCAGTTACAAACTAGAGCTGAAGTTCGCCAGTTACAAAACAAAAACTTCAGCTCTAGAGCTGAAGTTCGCCAGTTACAAAATAAAAACTTCAGCTCTAAGGCTGAACTTCAGGTCCGGCTACTAGAATGCTGAAGTTTTGCGTGATTGCCTTTGCTACTTCAGCCGCGTATGATGAAGTTATGGGAAAAAGCGGGTACGCTTGCAATTTTTTTTGCAAAGCAGACACAAGTTAAAACATGACACAAAAAGCGGGTATAGATGCAAATGCCCCGATTTTTTTAAAGCAAATTAGATTTTGGGCTTCAAATTAAGCTAGCCCAAATGAAATCAGAAGATCAAATCTACTTCTTTTCTTTTTCTTTGTTTTTCTTTTGATTTCAAAAATCTAATTAAATTAATTAAACAAGCTAAATAAAATCCTAAATTAGGCTCTAACTTAAATTATTTTGTAAAATTAATCTTACTTATTTTACTAATTTAACACTAATTAATTTAAAACTAAGAGCTAAAATGTGGACATGACTATTGTAGTAATTTTTTTGTGATTTTTTGTTTAATGAATAAAATTAAATTCCTAAATGTAAATTTAACCTAAGATGGAATGAAATTAAAACATGACAATTTTTAATGATTTTTCTATGATGTTAAAATATTAAAAATGCATGAAATGC
Organism: Nicotiana tabacum; assembly: GCF_000715075.1. Taxonomy (NCBI): domain Eukaryota; kingdom Viridiplantae; phylum Streptophyta; class Magnoliopsida; order Solanales; family Solanaceae; genus Nicotiana; species Nicotiana tabacum. Next base: position 136,583,923 of record NC_134095.1, read on the forward strand.
AACTAAATAAAGAAAAACTTCTAAAATCCCTTAAAAATTATTTTTGGTCTACTTTTTTCATGTAGGACAAAAATTAGGTGCTCACAAGGAGGCGCTCCCCAATTCGAATTTTGAAAGCACTGGTGGTGACGTCAAGTAAGCCTTCAACTCCTTCAGGGTTTGGGTGCACTCAGAGGTCCATTGGAGGTCATTATCCTTTTTGAGTACGCCGAAGAATTTGTGGCACCTATCAGATGATTGCAAAATGAACCTTGAAAGGGCGATGATATGGCCAATCAACCTCTGAACCTGTTTTTTGGTGGTTAGGTGCTCTGGTATCCCTTTGATGGCTTTGATTTTGTCGGAGTTGACCTTGATACCTCGTTGTGACACTAGGAAGCCCAAGAACTTTCTTGAGGCCACCTTGAATGCACACTTTTTGGGGCTTAGTTTCATTTCGTATTGCCTAAATATGTCGAAGGTTTCTCTCAAGTGGTCGATGTGACACTACTACAAAAAAGATCTTTAGCGACAATAAACTATTGTCGTTAATTTGTTCATGGAAGCCAAATATTACTGGCTAATGAATATTGGCTACTAATTAGTATCTTTTAGCGTCCATTCAAGAGAAAAGCCGCCAATACAATTCATTTTTCTTTCCATATTCCCTCTAATTTCTCCTTTTCCCTCTAAATCTTTCCGCGCCTAAATTTTACTATCGTATTTACCCGAAAGACTGCAAAAAAGAGAAAAACTTTCGCTCGAAGAAAGAAACCTTCTATCAGAGAAAGTACCCTCTCGATTCTTTAATCCTCTGCAACCAAAATTGCTAGCCGCCATCACAATCACCAGTAAGTTTGTCCTTTTATATATTTCCATCTCTATCTTTAGGTTATTGGTTGGATGGGTCTAGGTAGGGGTGTACATAGGCTGGGTTGGTTCGAATTTTACAATTACCAAACCAAATCAATTGTGTCGAGTTATTAAATCTAAAGACCAAACCAAACAAATAAAACTCGGGTTTTTCAATCTCGGTTTTTCTTGGGTTTTCGGTTTTTTCGGATTTTTTTTCCCGATAAAATCTTCGTAGAACAAAACATATAGTATATGCTCAAAATATTTCTTTAATCCTAGTAAGAAACAACTATATAAAATATTTTCCAAAAAAATAATACAAAATATGAGATGTGTCATGGCATTATCCTAAAATATTCAACAATAAAGACAATAAAATTATGTAATATAAATATTGCTAATTAAAAAGTCATAATAAAAATAAACATAATCTAAAAGTACTAAGTCATGCTAAAATAAATAGACTAATAAGTGAGTATTAATTACATGACTAAACGCTAAAGAAAAATAAAAATAGGTTATGCATTTTTATCTAAATTATTGCAAAACAAAAAATAGATATTAAATACATTCTCGTTCGTAATATTGAATTGAATGTCTTTTGTTAGCATTAGTATTGATTTGATTTTGGTTTGGGCTTTTGTTAGCATTATTTAATTTACTAATATTAATGACTATAAAACTTATTGGAGCATTAAAAAGTTCTAAGTCCAACCTTTAAATAATACCTTAAAAGATAAAATTATGAAATTTTTTAAGAAATATTTATAAATTACGTCACAATAAGTATATTTATATATTAAATATATCTAAAATTTCTATATATGTATTGTCGGGTTGGTTTGGTTTCGATTTGACTTTCTTTAGTTAAAACCAAACCAAACCAATTATGGTCGGGTTTTTTTTTCCAACACCAAACCAAATCAAACCAAATCATAGTCGGGTATTTTTCTCGGTTTGACTCGGATTATCGGGTTGGTGCGGTTTGTCGGTTTTCTTTGTACACCCCTAGGTCTATGGATTAATGAAAAATTGTACTTAAATTGAAGCATTATCATATGTTAATTAGTTGGGTCTATATCCTTCAATTTGAAAGATTCTCAACTTAGTATTTGGGCAATTTTAACAATATAGATAGCTTTAGTTGGGGCTGCATTCTTTTTGCAAGATTGAAGTATATACAAGTAAAGATGTTTATCGTCTAGCTTTTTATTCTTTATTGATATAGGCTGATGTATATTGCCATTCCAATGCCTATATTCTTTATTCTTTAATATGATTAGCAGATATCTATTCTTCCGTGCACTGTATTTAGCATTTATCGTCTTTTTGAATTTTTGATTGTTTATCTTTCTTCTCCCTAAAACACAGAAAACATCGTATTATTTAGTGTAATGATAAAATTTCCCATCTTTAACTTTTCTCTAATTGTTTCTACTGTATTAGAGGATTAGGAAAAGGGAAAAAGAGATAATGAGAATTGAACCTATATATATCACGTAACAGAATTGAACCTGCTTTAGAATTGAGTGAAATACTGTAACAAGATCTTTACTTTTTGGGGGGTTTCTTCTTATTTAGATTGAGTGTTGGAAACATACTAGAACCGTAGTATTAAAGTAAGTGCTGCATTAGATCCTCGCATACACAGTTCACTCAATTTGAGAACAAGGCTTTTGAATGTCATCACTAGATGAACACATGTCAGCTATGTGCCAACTCTATTTAAAATTTTTTTGTTTGATTTGCAACATTCATTCTTTTAATTGAGTTATACTCTCATAATCTTCTTTGGTGTTCCTTCTCTTTGGTTCAAAAATAATGTTGAAGTAATTCTATTTTTGAGAAGTGGGATGGGGTAATTTCTGATTGATATTTTTTTAATTTTTTTTTCAATAGATTTATGCATCAAGAACATGATTTATATAAGAAATTTGGTAGCATAATTTTGTCTTTTGAGAAGACGATTTATCTATTGTTGGTTAGGTAAGTATTTTGCTCTGGGGATTACTTCATTAATTGTTAAGAAGATTGATGACATATAACTTTAGCTTTATTAGCTGGGTATTAGTTTTGTACCTCAAGTATTCAGGCACAGAGGAAATTAAGTAGAAGAAGATATGTCCGATATTTGACTCCTCATTACATAGGTTTTCTTTGAAAGTTGATATTTATGCTAAATGAACATGCACATGTAAATGTAATTGTTAAGCAAAAATGCTAAAATACAAGATACAAAAGACCAAAATACTGTAAATGAATCAGCTTTTTCCAGATTATATTCCTTTTATTTTCATATTTCTTGGTTTTTGCATTAAGTCCTAATAAATCACGACAACTTACTACAACAACCAGGTATACTAGAGGTTCATTAAAATTATGAAACACTAGTATAATAATATGAAGACTTTTGTGTTGCCTATGCTGTTTACTTCTTCATTTAAATTGGCCCGGCAAACGTTTTGCTCTTGTAAATATTAAGTTGTTCTTGAGATTGTTATTTCTTATTAGCTTAAAGAGAAAACTATCCGGTTTGGTGTTAAAGTTCTGTTTCATTGAGTTCAAAAGTTTGTTTACATATTGAGTTAAATAATTGTCTTTTCACATTTATTGTGAAGTCATTTGAATAACTGTTGTGATTGCAGAAGAGACGATATTCTCTTGAATTGTGATGGATAATTTTAGAAATAAAAGTTGGATATCTTGTTGGGGTACTCAAGAATATTTGGATGGAGTGGAGACTTTTCTAAATTACACCATTTGTGAAAAAGATAATGAACACAATTCCAAGCCCATGTACAGAATGCGCGCTACACTATGATGTAAATTGGGCAACAACATATGATCATCTTGTGTGCCATGGAATTATACAGTCATATGATATATGATTTTGTCATGGACAGTCTCTAAATGGGTCAACTAGTACCCAAGTAGATAATTGTAGACAATCTACTTTAAGAAAGATGATATGAGAGGAATGATAGGGGATGCTTTTGGAGGCTTAAAACAATTCATGGATGGTGACACTAGTGAAAGAGGTGAGATGGATCCAAACTTAGAAGAAAATATAAATCATCCATCTAGAAATCAACATCATCCAAAGGTGGATAAGTTTGAACGTCTCATGAAAGATTCAAATGAAAAACTATATCCTGGATGCAATAAGTTTAATAAAATGTCCTTTTTGCTACATCTCTATCGTATAAAACTGTTGTTCAAATGGTTAAATAAATCTTTTAATGCTTTATTTGGACTATTGAAGGATGCACTACCTGAGGATAAAAAATTACCTCCTTCGTTTTATGAGACCAAACACATAGTTGAAGGTTTGGGCTTAAAATATGAAATTTATGCTTGTCCTAATGACTGCATGCTTTTTAGGAAGGAATTTGTTGGTAAAGATGTTAGTGAATGCTTAATTTGTGGGGCTTCTAAATGGAAAAATAATGGCAAAAAAATTCCAGTGAAGGTCTTAAGGTATTTTCCTCTAAAATCAAGGTTGCAAAGGTTATTCATGTCTTCAGAAATTTCTAAACTAATGCGATGGAATCATGAAAAACGCAATAAAGATGGTGTTCTACGACATCCTGTAGATTCTGAAGCTTGGAAAATATTTGATAGTAAGTATCTAGAATTTGCTAGAGATCCACGTAATGTTCGCCTAGGATTAGCTTCTGATGGGTTTAATCCATTTTGAACAATGCGAACTGTTCACAATACATGGCCAGTAATTATAATGTCATATAATCTTTCATCATGGATGTGAATGAAGCAAGAGTTCTTCATTTTTCCTTAATTATTCCTGGACCAAAAGGGCCTGGTAATAACATTGATGTGTTTCTTGAACCTTTAACAGAAGAGTTAAATGAATTATGGGATGGAGTAGAAACATATGATGCATTTTCTAAGGAGACATTCAAATGCAAGCAGCTTTTATTTGGACTATAAATGATTTTTCCGGTAATTTATCTGGATGGTGCACTTATGGTCAATACGCATGCCCTTCTTGCAACATAAACACTCATTCTAAAAGGCTCAAACATGGCAAAATTTTTTGTTTCATGGGCCATCGACGTTTCTTGAAGGCAGGGCACAAATATCGAAATGATGCAAAATTATTTGATAGGACTAAAGATCCAAGATTTGCACCTTGTCCTCTATCTGGGTCAATAGTTCTAAATCAAGTTAAAGACGTAAAGTTTACTCTCGGTCAGTCGAGTAAAGAGGTAAGTGGGGTGATGAAAAACACATGGAAAAAAGGAGCATCTTATTCAGTCTTCCTTATTGGAAAGATAACTTGGTGCATCATAATCTTGATGTGATGCGCATAGAAAAGAATGTGTATAATAACTTGATATATACATTATTGGATCTTGGCAAAAAGTCCAAAAATAACTTAGAAACTCGATGACTTGAAGGAGATGAAAATAAGACCAAGCTTATAGCCTCAGTATCGAGCTAACGGGAGAACATATCTTCCTACTACCTATTTCAAAATGTCTTCAGCAGAATAGGAGTTATTTTTTAGGTACTACCAAAATGCCAGGTTCCCACATGGATATGAGTCTAACATCTCACGTTGCATTCATAATCGAAAATTATCAGGGCTAAAAACTCATGAGTGCCATGTTATAATGCAAGAACTTCTTCCTCTTGTATTGCAAAGATCGGTAGACAAAAAAGTGAGTTCCATTTTAATTGAGCTATGCACATACTTTCGAGTTCTTTGTAGCAAAGCCCTTTTAAAAAATCCCTTTAACATTATGCAATATGGAGAAACTTTTCCTGCCATCATTCTTTACTATTATGGTATACTTGGTGATTCACTTGGCAACTGAGGCAAGATTTGCGGGACCAATACATAATCGCTGGATATACCAATTGAGAGCTAAATGAATAATATTGGATTTTTATTGTATATCTTAAGTTGTTAACAATAAAAATATTAGATTAATAACATTACTAAATGTCGTAAGTACTTATGTACTATGAAGTCATATGTTCGTAATCGTTCTTTCCCTGAAGGTTCAATAGCAGAAGCATACATTGCAAATGACTGTTTGCAATTTTGCTCACGATATTTGGAGGGTGGAAATTCAAGGTCTTATTGGTCAAGTAAAAATGATGTTATTGAGCCTGAGACGAATAGAGAAGGATGCCTTTTTCCTACTGTTGGAGAGTCGTACGGCCTAGTAAATGTATTTGAGTTGGATGAAAAAACATTGTTGCAAGCACATCGACATGTGCTTTTCAATTGTGAATGAGAGATGGGAGAACTATAAAAAGTTAGTAGTATATCTATTTCATGAATATTTGTATACTACTTTATTTGATAACAATATTGATATATGTAATTTATATGAACAGTGAACATATTGCTGAAATCAAGAGATTACATAATAAGCGTCGACTTACACAACATCAACTTGATCGTTTGCATTTTGATACATTTCATGAGTGGCTCAAGGAGCAAGTGAATAGTAATATTAAGTGATTAGTTACTCTAAACTATTGCCCTTGTACTTATTGAGACATTTGTATTTGTATATTTCTATTTGGTTAGGTAAAGGAGTTGGATATTACATCTCTCATCTTAAAGGATGTTAAAGTCCCTGCACAAGAGCCAAGTTACATTGCAAGAAGATTCAAGGCGTTCGATGAAAATAATGGGTATCGACTCCGAACAAAACTATGTGAAGAGTTTACGGAGACACAAAATAGTAGCATTATGGTCGTTTCAAAGACTAAAAGTTATGCAAGTACAAGTGACAATGCTCCAAAGTCTACAAATATCACTTATTATGAAAGATTGAATGATATTGTAGATTAAACTACTTTGAAGAATTTAAGATAGTCTTATTTAAGTGCGATTTGGTTGATGTAACCAAAGATAGAGGAGTGAAAGAAGATGACTTAGGTTTCACACTAGTGAACTTCTCACGCCTAATGCACTCTGACGATCGAGAAACAGATGAGCCATTTATTTTTGTAGAGCAAGCTCAGCAAGAAATATATGTGCAAGATCCTAAAGATCATGAATGGTTTGTCCATGAGCTAGTTAAGCCTCGAGACATTTTTGATATGGGAGAGGAAAATATTATGCATTTTGAGTCATCAATATAGAGTGATGTTGCTGACTTGGCTCTCTTAAAAAATGTTTGTGATTCAGAACATGAGCATAATGAATGAGTAAGACGTGATGTTGACGGGATAATGATTGATATGAGCCGACATTCTCAAACTTCTACACTTGAAAGTGAAGCTAACGTTGATGGAGGAAATGACGTTGAAAATGAAAGTGGTTTTGAATAAATTAGGTGGTAGTTATATAATATTTAATTTTTGCAAGTGTTATTAAAGTATGTTTAGAGATCTAGTAAGTTTTTTATTCAGAATATCGAACCATTTGTTAGAAGCTAGAACAGATGATTTTTTAGACTTGTTACATTCTGCTCTTGGTCTTGGGTAGTCTGAAATCAAGTCCAACTTTTTGTACTCCATTTTTGGAACCTTGTGTGTACTTATTTTATTTGTAAAACTACCTTATCAACAAAATAAGTGAAATCACAATAACCACATAAATGATATGTGTGATGATGATTAATGATGATTGAATTCTTATGTGTCATCTGTTGTATATTATACGTAATGCCTACTCGCCTCCATGAATTTGTCTACAGTAGCATGAACATGCGATATGATAAGGTTTATGGTTTTAAAAAGAGTATTTTGCATTTATACAGCTTATTGGACAAGCTGTTTTCAGCTAATAGGCAATGAATTCTGCAAAGATAAATGTTCTTTTTAAGATCAAAGTGCTTAATTTTAGTTTTTTGTTGAATGAATATTGTGGAACTATATACAGATGTTCATCTACTAACCTATTTGCTAATTTGTTTTGGGGTTAGACCTTGGTTTGTTAAAAGGAATTATCATCAATTTCAGTTTTCAAACTCTCCTTCTCCATATATTTTCCCTTGATTTTTGCCACAATAGTCTTATGTTGAACAAAACATCACTTAACTAAGAGACTAGAGCAAACTGTAGCAATTTCTGCAATTCTATATGGTTCAAGCATATTCTGTTGTTATTTGTGCCGCAGGAACTTGAAGCTCTTCTAGCACGAGTACTATCTTTGGTCATTTTGTCAGTGTTCCTTTTCGTCTTGTGGGCTGATACAGCCAATATATCTTTGTGATGACCCAATAGATCATCTTATGATTTAGAATCAAACTCTGTATTTTGAAGCCTTTAGAAACTCACGTGTTAAACTTCAGTACTGTCTAGTTGGATAAGGATTTGACCAACGAGGAGAAGCCGGTAGCTATTTTAGATCGGTAGGTTTGTCAGTTGAGATCGAAGAGTTATCCTTTAATTCGAGTGCAGTGGAGAGGTCGGCCTGTTGAGGCAGCTACCTTGGAGTCCGAGTCCGATATGCGGAGTAGATATTCCCAACTTTTCACCAGCTCAGGTACTTTTCTATGTTCGTTTGAGGACGAACGATTATTTTAGAGGTGAAGAATGTGATGATCTGATAGGTCATCTTATGATTTAGCATAAAACTCTGCGTTTTGAAGCCTTTAGAACCTCATTCTAGACTTTTTCGATTTGCGTGCATAGTTCGGGTATTTACCTGAAAGGCTTATATGCTAAAAACTGATAAAAATAAGATTTTTTGCTTTAAAAGTTAATTTTAATTGACTTTGGTCAACGTTTTAAGTAAATGAACCCGGACCCGTATTTTGACGATCCCGGTGGGTCCATATTAAAATATGAGACCTGAAAATATGCCCGGAATTGAATTCATAGGTCCCTAACTCGAGTTATGAATTTTTGTTAAAAATTAAAAGTGTGAAAATCTAATTGTTTTTAAGAATTGATTGATATTTGGCCTTGTTGATTCCGGGTCTGTATTTTTGTTTCGGATCCCCAGTGCAGGTCCAATATGATACTATGAATTATCTGTAAAATTTGGTGAGAAACTGAATTGGTTTAACGTGATTCAGACGTCCGGTTGAGAAATTAGAAATTTCAAAATTTTCTTGAAAATTTCATTTAATTTGGTGCTAAATTCATAGTTCTAGGTGTTATTTTGGCGATTTGATCGCACGAGCAAGTTCGTATGATGTCTTAAGACTTGTGTGCATATTTGGTTTGGAGCCCCGAGGGCTCAGGTGAGTTTCAGATAGGCTACAGAGTGTGATTTGGCTTGGAAAACATTGTTGGTGCATCTCATCTTGTTGCAAGCCCCTAACCTCGCATTTGTAAGGTCAGGCATCGCATTTGCGACCTCTGAAGGGTTCGCATTTGCGAGCTTCTCATCGCAAATGCAAAGAGAAGCTGGGCCACCTCATGTTCGCATTTGCAAAATTTCCTCCGCATTTGCGATGGGGACAGGGGAGGCACTCTTCGCATTTGCAATCAATGGATCGCATTTGCGGTTAGCTCAGCTCGCATTTGAGAGCATTTCTTCACTTTTGCGAATGAAGCAGAAGTGTGGGAGTCCTTGCAAATGCAATGGATTTCTCGCATTTGCGGGCTTCGCATTTGTGAAGCCCAGGTCGCATTTGCGACATTTGCAGCTGTGTAAAAGAGACTTAGACGGGATTTTTCTCCCATTCTTCAAATTTTTAAAACCTAAAACACAAGAGGCAATTTTCCAAAGAGCTTTTCTTCCCCAAATCATAGCTAAGTGATTCTAAACTAGTTTCTTCCAATCTTTCACTTCATTTTACAAGATTTCAACATAGAATCTAAGGTTTTCATGGTGGAATTAGGGATTTTTGGGTAGAAATTAGGAATTTAGACCTCAACTTGAGGTTGGATTCCAAAACTAATTATATATCCGAGCTTAGGGGTGACTGGGTAATCAAGTTTTGGTCCGCATTTCGGGTTTGGACCAAGCGGTCCCAGGTGTTGACTTTTTCAAAAATGGCCTAAATTGAATCCTTTGCTATTGTGAGTAGTTCCTAAGATTTAAATTGAATTGTTTGGTTGGTAATTTTCTAGATTTTATTGGTCCGGAGGCTTGTGTGAAGGGAAAAGCTGTGGTTGAGCTTTGAGTTTGGCCGTTGGAGCGAGGTAAGTGTCGTGGTTAATCTTGGCTTGAGGGATTAGGTATTATTTGCTTATTTGCTATGTGTTTGAATGTTAGGTACAATGTATAGGTGAGGTGACGAGTACCTATGTGTTGTTGTCAAGTTATAGCATGCGAGTGGGTCTTATTCTTGTAATTGTTGCTTTCTTTGACCATATTGTCCATGCTTAGACTAGTTACTCGTTATGTTGAGCATTCTTATCATGTTTACGGACCTTGGTATTGATTGAGTAGTGAATCAAAGTTGAGGTTGGTATTGTGGCACCAAGTGTTGAAGTGAGACTTGTATTGTCATTGCTATCTCCCTGTTATTATTGTTCATTATTTTGGTGAGGGAGAGTGTTAGTGCACGAAGGGTGATGTCGTGCCACATTTTGTGAGTGATAATGCACGAAGGGTGATGCCGTACCATATTGTGAGTGTTAATGCTTGAAGGGTGATGTCGTACCATGTTATTAGAGAGTTAATGCACGAAGGGTGATGCCGTGCCGTTTCAATTGTTTCGTATGGTGAGGTTGAGAGTAAAATCACGAAAGGTGATTTCATGCAGTTTCTTTTACTGTGTTTACTTGTTTCTATCTGTTTAAGGCATATTGTTTGATCAAGTTCTTATCACTGCTTTGATTCTTTATCTCGTGATCCCCTCAGTATGTCCCCATCCTAATATTACTTGTGTGTGTGTGTGTGTGTGTGTGTGTGTGTGTATATATATATATATATATATATATATATATATATATATATATATATATATATATATATATATATATATGCACATCGACTGACTCTTGTCATAGCCTTGTCACTACTTCACCAAGGTTAGGCTCGACACTTACTAGTACATGGGGTTGGTTGTACTGATGCTGCACTCTGCAATTTCTGTGCATATTTCGGTCCCGCACCGATTTGATCGAGAGGTTAGTTGTTGTTACTGCATTCAGGAGACCCAAGGTAGTCCTGCAGGCGTCCGCAGGCCCAGACGTCCCCTTCTATACTTTCTCTTTACTGTTTCATTTGTATCGAAAATAGTTGCATTTCCTTCAGACAATTACTTGTAGTTAATCTTCGAAGTTCGTGAGCTATTACTCTAGATTCTGGGTAGTTTTGTATAAATATTAAGGTTGTTTATGGATTTTTGCACTCTTTTAACTCGTTATGGCTTAATTGTTGTTAATCACTAAAAAGTTTAAGAATTTGGCTTAATAATCTCTAATGTTAGCTTGCCTAGCAAGTGAAATGTTAGGCGCCATCACGGTCCCGACGGTGGGAATTCCGGGTCGTGACAAGTTGGTATTAGAGCACTAGGTTGCCTAAGTCTCACAATTCACGAGCAGGCTTAGTAGAGTCTGGGAGATCGGTACAGAGACGTCTGTACATATCTTCCAGAGGCGACAGAGTTTAGGAACCATGTCACTTCTATTCTTCTCTGTCATGCAAATTTGTTCTCTCATTGCTAATTGAACTCTTCTACTCTTGTTCTCTCGCAGATGGCGAGAACACGCACCGTATCTTCAGCTGAGCAATAGCCAGAGCCCCTAGTGGCAGCTCCTATGTGGGACTGAGGACAAGGCTGAGGTTGTGCCAGAGACTGAGGCAGGGGCATGGCTCAGTCCAGGGCTTGAGCAGGGGCACCAGCGGCAGAGCCTCAAGTAGAGTTTAATGAGGAGGCTCCAGCCCAGACTGTTCCAGGAGGACCAGCTCAGGTCCTAGAGGGGTTCATCGCTACCCAGTGCTACCGGATGTTTTGGTCCGTTTAGTGGGCCTGATGGAGAGTGTAGCCTAGACTAGCACTTTTCCCATGGCACTAGCTGTCTCTCAGGCTGGAGGAGGAGCACAGACTCCTACTACTCACACCTCAGAGCAGGTGGCTCCCCAGTATCAGTCTCCAGCAGCTCATCCAGTTCGAGTAGCTCAACCAGTTGTTGCGGCACAAGCCAGTGGTGATCATGCTATGACTCCCAAGGGTTTGTTGATATTGGACAAGTTCACCAAGCTCTTTCCAGCTCACACAGTGGTGCACCTTCTGAGGATCCCCAGGATTATCTTGACCACTGCCATGAGGTGCTGCGGAACATGGGGATAGTGGGTACCAATGGGGTCAACTTTGCTGTATTTTATATAACTTGTTCCGCCAAGAGATGGTGGAATGACTTTGTATTGGCCAGGCCAGTTGGGTCGCCTGCTTTTACTTGGGACAGTTCTCTTAGATATTTCTTGAGAAGTTCCTTCCTGTCACCTTGAGAGAGGACTATCACAGGTAGTTCGAGTGTCTCCAGCAAGGCAGTATGACCGTCACTCAGTATGAGACCTGTTTTGTGGATTTGGCCTGTCATGTTATTCTTATGCTTCCTTCTGAGAGAGAGAGAGAGAGAGAGAGGGTCAGGAGTTTTATTGAGGTACATGCTCAGCCTATCAGATTACAGATGGCTAAGGAGACTGGGAGTGAGATTTCTTTTCAGACAGTTGCCAATGTTGCCAGGTGAGTCGAGATGGTTTTAGCCCAGGGAGTGATCAAGGGTCTGACAAGAGGCTGTTTCACTCCGGTGGATTCAATAGGGCCTCATCTGGAGGCCGAGGTACTTTTGGCAGAGGCCACCCCCTCAGACCGTTTCATTCAGCACTCCAGGCTTCCCATGGTGCTTTAGGTGGTCGTGGCCCTTATATGCATTATTCCGACCAGCTAGCCTATAGTGCACTTCCAGCTCCTATTAGTGCACCTCCTCTCCAGAGTTTTCAGGGTGGTTACTCCAGCCGACATGGCCAGTTTCAGAGTCATCAGTCACAACAACCGAGGTCCTGTTATACTTGTGGTGATCCGAGGCACATTACTAGATTTTGCCCTCATGCATCGAGCAGTTCTTAGCATCAAGGTTCTCGTGTCGTAGTCCCGACACCCGGTGCTTCACCGCCCGCTCATCCAGCTAGAGGTAGGGGTTAGGCAGCCAGAGTGTTGGTCAGGCCATTAGAGGTGGAGGTCATGCTCCTAGAGGTGGAGGCTAGCCAACTAGGGCCCATTCTAGAGATGATGTTCAGAGTGGTAGGCCCCAACCCCAATGTTATGTTTTTCCGGCCAAGCCTGAGGCTGAGTCTTCTGATGCCGTCATCATAGGTATGGTTTCAGTTTGCAGTAGAGATGCTTCAGTTCTATTTAATCCGGATTCCACTTATTCGTATGTATCCTCTTATTGTGCTTCATATTTGGTTGTGCCCCGTGATTCTTTGGGTGCCCACATATATGTGTCTACACCAGTGGGAGATGTATTGTAGTAGACCGCATTTATCGTTCGTGTATGGTTACCATTGGGAGTCTTGAGACTAGTGTGGACCTTTTTGCTTCTTGACTTGGTAGACTTTGATGTTATATTGGGGTATAATTGGTTGTCACCTTATCACACTATATTGGATTATCACGCCAAGATGGTGACCTTAGCCTTGCCGGGGTTTCTTCGATTAGAGTAGAGAGGGACTCCAGGTCATTCTATCAACAGGGTTATCTCTTATATGAAGACTCGGTGTATGGTCGAGAAGAGGTGTCTATCTTATTTGATTTATGTCATCGATTCTAGTGTGGAGGTTCCTTCAATGGATTCTATACCAGTTGTCCGAGAGTTTCCTGAGGTATTTCCTGCAGACCTGTCGGGGATGCCAACTAATAGGGATATTGACTCCTGTATTGACTTGGTTTCGAGTACTCAGCCCATTTCTATTCCGCCATACTGTATGGCCCTGCTAGAGTTAAAAAAATTGAAAGAACAATTGCAGGACTTGCTTGATAAGGGCTTCATTAGACCTAGTGTCTCACCCTGGGGTGCGCCCATATTATTTGTGAAGAAAAAGGATGGGTCGATGAGGATATGTATAGACTATCGACAGTTGAACAAAGTTACTATCAAGAACAAGTATCCATTGTTGAGGATTGATGACTTATTTGATCAGCTTTAGGGTGCCAAGGTGTTTTCAAAGATTGATTTGAGGTCTGGCTATCATCAGTTGAGGATTAAGACATCCGATGTCCCTAAGACAACTTTTCGGACTCGATATGAGTATTATGAGTTTCTAATAATGTCATTTGGCTTTACAAATGCCCAACAACATTTATGGATCTGATGAACTGGGTGTTCAAGCCTTATCTGGATTACTTTGTGATTGTGTTTATTGATGATATATTGATCTACTCCCGCACCCGAGAGGAGCACGAGTAGCATCTTCGGATCGTACTTCAGACTTTAAGAGATAGCCATTTATACGCTAAGTTTTCAAAGTGCAAGTTTGTTTGACTTAATCACCTTCTTGGGGCACGTTGTATCAGGAGAAGGTATTCAGGTAGATCCTAAAGAGATTGAGGTTGTTCAAAATTGGCCTAGGCCTACTTCAGCCACAGATATCCATAATTTTTTGGGATTGGTGAGTTATTACCGTCAGTTTATCGAGGGGTTTTAATCTATAGCAGCCCCGTTAACTAGGTTAACCTAGAAGGGCGCCCTGTTCAGATGGTCTGACGAGTGTGAGGTGAGCTTTCAGAAGCTCAAGACAGCATTGACTACGACACTAGTGTTGGTGTTGCCTACAGATTCAGGATTTTATACGGTATATTATGATGCATCTCGTATTGGTCTAGGTGTTGTATTTATACAGGGTGGCAAGGTGAGAGACCGCTTGCATTAGGTGTTCAGGCCTTGGACAATCAGTTCGCGAGGTTGGATATTTCTAAGCCTAGTCGTGCTGATATTGCACAGTCGCTCGGTCTTCTTTGTTTGAGCGTATCAGATATCGGCAATATGATGACCCTCGTTTGCTTGTCCTTAGGGACACAATGCGGCTTGGTGGTGGCAAGCAAGTTACTGTTGGAGATGATGGAGTTTTGAGGATGTAGGGTCATGTTTGTGTGCCTAATATGGATGGACTTCGTGCGTTAATTCTTAAGGAGGCCCACAGTTCCCAATATTCTATACATTTGAGTGCCGCCAAGATGTATCAGGACTTGTGGCAACATTATTGGTGGAGGAGAATGAAGAAAGATATAGTTACATATGTGTCTCGGTGTCTAAATTGTCAGCAAGTAAAGTGTAAGCATCAGAGACCCGGTGGTTTGCTTCAGAAGTTAGAGATTTCTGAGTGGAAGTGGGAGCATATCACTATGGACTTCGTTGTTGGAGTCCCACAGACTTAGAAGAAGTTTGATGCAATTTGGGTTATTATGGATAGGCTGACCAAGTCAGCGCATTTCATTCCTGTGGCAGTTACCTATTCTTCAGAGGGGTTGGCAGAGATTTATATCCACGAGATCGTCCATCTTCACGGTGTGCCCGTGTTTATCATTTCTGATCGAGGTATGCAGTTCACCTGGCATTTCTGGATGGCAGTGCAACATGAGTTGGGCATGAGGGTTGAGCTGAGTACATCATTTCATCCTCATACGGATGGGCAATCCGAGCGCACTATTCAGATATTAGAGGATATGCTCCGCGCTTGTATTATAGATTTCGAAAGTTCATGGGATCAGTTCTTGTCACTAGCGGAGTTTGCCTACAACAACAATTATCAGTCGAACATTTAGATGGCTCCCTATGAGGCATTATATGGTAGGCGGTACTGATTGCCAGTTGGATGGTTTGAGCTGGGGGAGGCTCGGTTGTTGGGTACAGAGTTAGTCAAAGATGCCTTGGATAAGGTCAAGATTATTCAGGATCGACTTCGCACAGCTCAGTCTAGGCAGAAGAGTTATCCGGACCGTAAGGTCCGTGATGTTGCATTCATGGTCGGAGAGAGAGTGTTGCTCCGGGTATCACCTAAGAAGGGTGTAATGAGGTTTGGAAAGAAGGGCAAGTTGAGACCTAGGTATATCGGTCATTTTGAGATCCTTGAGCGAGTGAGGGAGGTGGCCTACAGACTTGCATTGCCACCTAGTTTATCAGCGGTCCATCTAGTGTTCCACGGGTCCATGTTTTGGAAGTATCACGACAATCCATCCCATGTGTTAGACTTCAGTACTGTCTAGCTAGACAAGGATTTGAACTACAAAGAGAAGTCGGTAGCTACTTTAGACTGGAAGGTTTGTCAGTTGAGATCGAAGAGTTATCCTTCAGTTCGAGTGAAGTGGAGAGGTCAGCCTGTTGAGACAGCTACCTTGGAGTCCGAGTCTGATATGCGGAGTAGATATCCCCAACTTTTCACCAGCTCAGGTACTTTTCTATATCTACATGAGGACAAACGATTAGAGGTGGAGAATGTGATGATCCGATAGGTTATCTTATGATTTAGCATAAAACTCTATGTTTTGAAGCCTTTAGAACCTCATTCTAGTTTTCCTCTATTTGTGTGCGCAGTCCGGGTATTGACCCGAAAGGCTTATATGCTAAAAACTGATAAAAATAAGAATTTTTGCCTTAAAAGTTAATTTTAATTGACTTCGGTCAACATTTTAGGTAAACGGATCCGGGCCCATATTTTGACTGTCCTGATGGGTCCGTATTGAAATATGGGACTTGGGCGTATGCCCAGAATCGAATTCAGAGGTCCCTAGCTCGAGTTATGAATTTTTGTTGAAAATTAAAAGTCTGAAAATCTGATGGTTTTTAAGAATTGATTGGTGTTTGGCCTTGTTGATACCGGGTCCGTATTTTAGTTCCAGAGCTCGGTGTAGGTCCAATATGATTTTTATGACTTGTCTGTGAAATTTGGTGAGAAACAGAATTGGTTTGACGTGATTCGGACGTCTGGTTGAGAATTTCAAAGTTTTCTTGAAAATTTCATTTGATTTGGTGCTAAATTCATAGTTCTAGGTATTGTTTGGCGATTTCATCACACGAGTAAGTTCGTATGATGTCTTAAGACTTGTGTGCATGTTTGTCTTGGAGCCCCGAGGGCTCAGATGAGTTTCGGATAGGCTATAGTGAGATTTGGCTTGGAAAATACTGCTTGTGCATCTGATCTTGTTGCAGTCCCTTGACCTCGCATTTGTGAGGTCAAGCATCGCATTTGCGACCTCTGAAGGGTTCGCATTTGCAAGCTTCTCATCGCAAATGCGAAGAGAAGTTGGGCCACCTCATGTTCGCATTTGCGAACTTTCCTCCGCATTTACGATGGGGATAAGGGGAGGCACTCTTCGCATTTGCGATCAATGGATCATATTTGCGGTCAACTCAGATCGCATTTGCGAGCATTTCTTCGCTTTTGCATAGGAAGCAGAAGTGTGGGAGTCCTCGCAAATGTGATGGATTTTTCGCATTTGCAGGCTGCGCATTTGTGGGCTTCGCATTTGCGAAGCCCATGTCATATTTGTGACATCTGCAGCTGTGTAAAAGAGACTTAGATGGGATTTTTCTCCTATTCTTTAAATTTTCAAAACCTAAATACAAGAGGCGATTTTCCAAAGAGATTTTCTTCCCCAAATCATAGGTATGTGATTCTAAACTTGTTTCTTTCAATCTTTCACTTCATTTTACAAGATTTTAACCTAGAATCTAAGGTTTTCATGGTGGAATTGGCGATTTTTGGGTAGAAACTAGGGATTTCGAAAATTGGGGATTTAGACCTCAAATTGAGGTCGAATCCCAAAACCAATTATATATCCGGGCTTGGGGATGAATGGGTAATCGGATTTTGATCCGAATTTCAGGTTTGGACAAAGCGGGCTCGGGTGTTGACTTTTTAAAAAATGTCTTAAATTGAATCCTTTGCTATCGTGGATAGTTTCGAAGGCTTAAATTGAATTGTTTAGTTGGTAATTTGCTAGATTCTATTGGTCCGCTGGCTTGTGTGAAGGGAAAAGCTGTGGTTGAGCTTTGAGTTTGGCCGTTGGAGCGAGGTAAGTGTCGTGGTTAATCTTGGCTTGAGAGATTAGGTATTATTTGCTTATTTGCTATATGTTTGAATGTTAGGTACAACGTATAGGTAAGGTGACGAGTACCTATGTGTTGTTGTCAAGTTATAGCATTGTCGCGCCCTCATTTTCTAAAAATTGGGAGTTAGGATCCATTGAGGATCAGGTTTGGACCTGGGCAGTAATTTGGATACTGCCAGGCCATGAACCTTAAACACATTGAAGGGAATAGGGGTAGGGATTCATAACAGAAAATAGATGCAAGGAAAGAACACACATAGTTAACATTAATCATGAACAACAAAGTAAACAGGATTGCAGAAAACTGTAAATAAACACATAGGGGTGAGGCAGGAAAGCTAAATTAGTACATACCAGTTTTAGGGAAAACAAAAAAGTAAAAGTAGTCTTGGAAAAGCAAGTTGCAAGCAAAAGTTCCAAAAGATCCCAGAAAAGAGCAGAATATTGTAAGAGTATTGAACTCAAAGCAATAAAGTGTGTAAGTAAGTTGAAAGTATTAATCTAAAAGTTTGAGGTATTGAACTCGAAGTTGTCTTAAAAGTGCAGAAGGGTAGTCCCTTTTATAGTGCAGAGAAACAAGTAAGAAAGGCAAAGAAATATCATTGAAGTCAATTTCCCATTGGTTAAGGGATTCTGATTCCAACGGGTAAAAGTCAGTTAAGGAAATAAATTTTAATTAAAACCTTTCAAAGTAGCACAAAAGGGGTAAATACATAGAAGTTATTTAAGGAAAACCATCAATGGTACACTGTTTGTGCCAAATATGGCAAGGGAATCAATCAAACAGTCATGAAACCAACATTATCGACTTAGTTCGAATGAACCAAGTCAGGAATAGGTAAAAAGGGTTCAATTAAAGGAAATCAGTAACAATCAGTTAGGACTTATTAAAAGGAATTCGAAATCAATCAATTAGTTGGTAAAGAACTTTTGAAAGAAGAGTTCTCATATATAAAAGCACACAAACATGTGAATCAAGAAGTTTATTTAGAAGAGAGTTTAATCAAAGAAAGGTTGCAAGTCCCGTTTGTAGACTCACAATGAGTTTGAGAGTCCAGGGTCCCGAAATGGAACCCTAATTCAAACACAAAAATCAAAATCGCCAAAGGAAACCCTGAATACTAGGGTTTCAAGATGAATCAGACAATAGAGATGAGAAGTCAAGCCACTCGATAGAGGCTCAGAAGTCTTTCCCAAAGACTTATGAGAAACAAACATACATGATACACAGTTAAGAGCATGGAGAACACGTTTTTGAGAAAAGAGAAAAAAAAAACTCAGAACTTAAACAAGTTTAGAAGAAAACGTGATACAAACTTAGGCAAAAACAGATGAATCATGGTTAGTAAGAACACAAACATAGTCCAGTAAATCCAACAACATCAAAGAACTCATAGTAAATACATATAGTAGAAGAGTAAACATAACACGAATTAACATGTGAGTACAGGAATAACAACAAAAGTAGAAGAATCTTTCATAATAGAAAGGAAACAAGAGAGAAAACTCAAGCATAGTAGAAAAGAAAGCATACGAGTATAACACAGGTAAACACACATGAAGAAAGGACAGAAAGAATCAGAAAGATATTTGAAGAAACTTTTTCAAAAACCGTAAAATTGAAATTAAACGATTTTGAAAAGAGAATTTAGGGAAAACCTTTAAAAAGTTCAATAGAACACAGACATTTTCCAGATCTAAGAAAATAAGCAAGTAAAGAACCTCGGACAGCTTAGGGTTTCAGAGAAAACCCTAGAAATGAGAAAGGTCTTGAGGAAAGTCAGATCCTAAGTCGAAAAGACTCATATTGCTTGAACATGCCGGGGTAATGGCCGGAGAAGCCATAGATCTATAGATCTGAGAAGGATCTGAAGGAGAACCATCGAGGCCAGGTCTAGAAGCTTCGAACAACCATGGTTTACTGATGGAGGGGAGTGAGTATCAGCCATTCATAGCTTGAGAAGCCATGGATTCCGGTGGAGTGGTAGTTGAAGAGGGGTAGAAGGAGGCTAGGGTTTCGGAGAGTTTGAGAGAGTTTGAGGGAGGAGAGGTTTCAAAGGCGGCTGAGAGATGGAAAATGAGGGATTAGGGTAGTCGTTTGGGGTTTAAAAAGGTAAGGGTGGTTTATGGCCATTGATCAAAATGATCAACGGCCTGGATCAATAGTAGGAATCGAGCGGGTCATTTGTAATTGGGTCATGGGTTGGGTCCAAATGGAGTTGGGATGGTTTAATTGAGTCAAATTAAGGGCTACAATTGAAATGAAATGGGGCTGTTATTGAAATAAAAATGGGGCTAAATATTAAATACCCAATTTCCCTTTTTATTTTATAAAAATAGTGAAGATGATTTTAAAAAGAAAATTAAAAGTAGTGAAACAATTAATAGTACATAAATATTGATTTTAAAAATACTGGACCCAATTTTACAATTATTAATGCTATTAATCTTCAAGTAGGCTATAATTGTAATTATATGCAATTTAGTCTTTTAAATACCAAATAAATTTGTAAAAATATACAAAAATTACCTTAACTATATTTTAGTATAAATATGGGAATAAAATAAATTATTCACCAAAATTGATAATCTTGGGAATAATTATTGGATTTTGTACTGCTAAAAATAGACAATAAATTAATTTTAAAATCTGAAAAATTAGGAAAAAAATACCAAAACTCTTGGGCATGCTTATATATGTATGTATATGCTATTTTGAAAGTATTTTTTATATAAAAATACATAGGAAAAAATTGGGTATCAACAGTTGCCCCCTCTTTACCCGGGAAGAATGAAAGAGTTGTCGGGTAAAGATATGATGACCAATTTTGACCGAATGAAACGATTTTGAAGAGTTTTGACTAAGCTCTAGTTTCTGAGTTGTCTACATATCCATGGTATTACAGGAATCATGCCATATGTAGTTCAGGATCCATTGGTGGAATATGCCGATGGCAATTTTCGAAAACGGACGTGATGTTCAGGTTGGGAAAGATGGTCAGAGTCTAATAGGCTGCGGGAACTAGAGCGGGATCGCTCCTACTGAGACGACCGTTGCTAGCCGGTTTACCTACAAATGAGCAATGCAAACATATATCGTGCATAAATTTAAACATGATGCAAGTTCCTGTTGGACCATGAATGCTGTCTTTGGACGGTTAGGATGACGTCCTGGGCCATGAAGCGTATAGTAAAGGATTCGTAGGCTATGAAATGATGTTCTCGGGCTATGAGAATGATGCCTTCGAAATATGATGCCTTTGAATAATGATATGCAAAAGATAAGATGGGGTCCTCAGGCTATGGCATGGCGTTCTCGGGCTATGAAAATGGTGCCTCCGAACAATGACGCCTTCGGACAATTTGGCGATCTTTCAGCCCATGAGATGCAAAAGGTGGCGATCTTTTAGCCGATGCAATGCAATAAGTGGCGATCTTTCAGCCGATGTGAAACATAAATAAGGGCGGCGATATTTCAACCATGCAAACAAATAAAACGGCGATATTTCAACCAATGCAAAACATAAATAAGGGCGGCGATATTTCAGCCATGCAAGAAATGTGAATAAAGGTAGTGATATTTCAGCCAATGCCGAATTTAAATAAAGGTGGCGATATTTCGGCCGATGTAGAATTTAAATAAAGGTGGCGATATTTCAGCCATGCAGATGGAGATAGAGCTTAACCTCGGAAGGTAGAATGGCAGCCTTATGCAATGCAGAAAATGTAGGATGGAGACAGAGCTTAGTCTTGAAAGGCTGAAAGGTAGCCTTATGCAATGTAGAAAAATGCAGGATGGAGATAGAGCTTAGTCTCGATAGGTAGAAAGGTAGTTTTATGCAATGCAAAGAAATGCAGATGGAGGTAGAGCTTAACCTCGGAAGGCAGAAAGGTAGCCTTATGCAATGCGAAAAATGCAGGATGGAGGTAGAGCTTAACCTCGGAAGGTAGAAAGGTAGCCTTATGCAATGCATAAAATGCAGATGGAGGCAGAGCTTAACCTCGGAAGGCAGAAAGGTAGCCTTATGCAATGCAGAGAAATGCAGATGGATGCAGAGCTTAACCTCGGAAGGCAGAAAGGTAGCCTTATGCAATGCAGAAAATAAAAGGCGAATAGTAATGAAATCTCTTAACTGATAGATGATAGCTGATTGCTATATTATAGCTGCTGTGGATGTCGTGTATGGATAACAACTGTAAATAGGTGATGATTCCGAGAGTTGTATTCCCTGGAAGTATGAGTGTATAGATATATCTGATGATTTTATGACTTGAGTGCCTGCATCCAAAGAAAAATCGTGAGTTTTGTAAAGGGAGGAAGGTTAGTTCGTTTCCCCATGAGCTTCGCTTGTCCTTCTTGGCGTTGTGTATCATTGAGGTAGCGTTGCTAAACAAAGCAATTTTGATACCAGACATACATGATTTAGAAAAAATGTAACATAAATACATAATTTATAATAGTTTTCTTTAGATGAACCGACGAATGCGACGCGGTTCAAGACATTGCAACCTCTCTCGCTCCGGAATTTTGAGGGTCCTCCTTAAAATTCTACCCCAGTTTACTGGGCTGGTGCTTCTGACGGCTGCGCGCGATAAATGGCTAAAATCAACTTCGGAATTTTGAGGGCCCTCCTCAAAATTCTGCCCCAGTTTCCAATAGCGGGGGGAAATAAAAATTTTATTGAATTGTGACCGAACCCATAGGGCTGCCTACATATCCCCTCTTAAACGGGAATCAGGTCAGGCGTAGTTCAAATACATTATACAGATAATCGTAAGAGTTAGACATAGTATCGTTTCACTGCATCTGAATTGATCGGCTTCGGCCAAACTTCACCGTCCATTTATGCAAGTATGAGGGCTCCTCCGGTTAGAACCCGATAAACCATGTATGGACCCTGCCAATTGGGAGAGAACATCCCTTTGGCTTCATCTTAATGCGGGAAAATCTTCTTTAACACCAGCTGCCCCGGTGCAAACTGTCTCAGCTTGACTTTTTTGTTGAAGGCTCTGGACATTCTGTTCTAATAAAGTTGACCATGGCAAACTGCATTCATTCTTTTCCCATCTATAAGAGCTAACTGCTCGTAGAGACTCCTTACCCATTCTGCATCGTCAAGTTCTGCTTCCTGTATGATTCTCAAGGAGGGAATTTCTACCTCGGCGGGAATGACTGCTTCTGTACCATAAACCAACATATAGGGAGTTGCCCCGGTTGATGTGCGAACTGTGGTGCGGTATCCCAATAAAGCAAATGATAACTTCTCATGCCACTGCTTATGTTTCTCTATCATCTTCCTTAGTATCTTCTTGATATTCTTATTGGCGGCTTCTACAGCTCCGTTCATCTGAGGTCTGTAAGCCGTAGAATTCTTGTGTTTGATCTTGAAGGTTTCACATATGGCATTCATCAGGTTGCTGTTTGAGATTGGAACCATTATCAGTGATGGTTGACTTTGAAATTCCGAACCAACAAACAATATGGTCGCAGACAAAATCTGCTACCACTTTCTTAGTCACTGCTTTGTACAATGCTGCTTCAACCCATTTGGTGAAATAATCAATTGCCACTAGAATGAACCTGTGCCCATTTGATGCGGCAGGCTCGATAGGTCCGATAACATCCATTCCCCAAGCGGCGAACGGCCATGGCGAGCTTGTTGCAGTAAGCTCGTTTGGAGGCACCTTTATCATGTCTGCATGTATTTGACAGAAATGGCATTTTCGGACATACTGGATGCAGTCCGTTTCCATAGTCATCCAAAAATAACCAACTCAGAGTATTTTCTTGGCTAAGACAAAGCCGTTCATATGTGGACCGCAGGTCCCTGCATGAATTTCCTCCAATATCCTGGATGCTTCCTTTGCGTCGACACACCTTAGTAATCCCAAATCAGGAGTCCTCCTATACAGGATTCCTCCGCTATGAAAGAAGTTGTTAGATAATCTCTGAAGTGTGCGTTTCTGAGTAGGATTTGCGAGTTCTAGATATTCTCCCTTTATCAAATATTCCTTGATATCATGAAACCAAGTTTTTCCGCCTGCTTCTTCTTCTACATGAGCACAGTAAGCTGGCTGATCATAGATCTTTACCAGAATAGGATCAATGAAGTTCTTTTCTGGGTGTTGTATCATGGACGATAGGGTAGCCAATGCATCGACAAACTCATTCTGAACTCTGGGAACATGTTGGAACTCTATCTTTGTAAACCTCTTCCTCAACTCCTGTACATGATGCAGATAAGGGAGTATCTTGGAGTTCTTGGTTGCCCATTCTTCTCGGACCTGATGTATAAGGAGGTCTGAATCTCTCATCACTAGCAATTCCTGAATGTTCATGTCAATGGCCAACTTGAGCCCTAAGATGCAGGCTTCGTACTCGGCCATGTTGTTGGTGCACGGGAACCTAAGCTTGGCAGACAATGGATAATGCTGGCCAGTTTCTGATACTAGGACCGCTCCTATGCCAACTCTTTTGAAGTTTGCTGCTCCGTCAAAAAACATTCTCCAACCATCATAGGATTCTGCAATATCTTCTCCTATGAAAGATACCTCTTCATCAGGAAAATACGTCTTTAGAGGCTCGTATTCTCCATCCACGAGGATTTTCAGCAAGATGATCTGCCAGTGCTTGTCCTTTGATTGCCTTCTGAGTCACGTAAACAATGTCGAATTCACTCAACAGGATTTGCCACTTGGCTAGCTTGCCAGTGGGCATGGGCTTTTGAAAGATGTACTTCAAAGGATCCATTCTTGATATGAGATAAGTAGTATAGGCATAGAAATAGTGCCTCAACTTCTGAGCTACCCAAGTCAGAGCACAACAGGTGCACTCCAATAGAGAATATCGGGCCTCATACGGGGTGAACTTCTTGCTGAGATAATAGATGGCCTGCTCCTTTATTCCCATTTCATCATGCTGCCCCAGAACACAATCGAAAGCTCCATCCAATACTGCAAGGTAGAATAATAGAGGTCTACCTGGCTCAGGTGGGACCAAAACTGGCGGCGTTGACAGGTATTCCTTGATTCTGTCAAAGGCTTTCTAACAATCATCAGTCCATTTGGTAGTGGCATCCTTCTTCAACATCTTAAAGATTGGCTCACAAATGACAGTAAATTGTGCTATGAACCGGCTGATGTAGTTAAGTCTTCCCTAGGAAGCTCATTACGTCCTTCTTGTTCTTTGGCGGTGGCAGTTCTTGAATAGCTTTGACCTTAGATGGATCTAGTTCTATCCCTCAGCGACTCACAATGAACCCAAGTAGTTTTCCGGCAGGAACCCCGAATGCACACTTGCGGGATTCAGCTCCAAGTTGTACCTTCTTAGTCTGTTGAAGAACTTCCTCAGATCTTCCATGTGGTCAGTGGCTCTCTTGGATTTGATGATGACTTCGTCTACATACACCTCGATCTCTTTATGCTCATATCATGGAAAAGAGTAGTCATGGCCCTCATGTAGGTGGCCCCAGCATTCTTTAACCCAAACGGCATTATCTTGTAACAAAACATCCCCCACGGCATAATGAAAGTCGTTTTCTCCACGTCTTCCTCATCCATCCATATCTGATGATACCTAGCAAAACAATCAACGAACGACTACAGTTCATGCTTGGCATAATTGTCAATTAGAATGTGTATGTTCGGCAAGGGGTAGTCGTCTTTCGGACTGGCCTGGTTAAGATCCCGGTAGTCGACACAGACTCTAACTTTCCCCTCTTTTTTCGGCACTGGCACAATATTGGCTAACCATGTTGGATACTCTTCTACCTTGAGAACCTTGGCTTTGACTTGCTTGGTGACTTCTTCCTTGATTTTCAAACTCATGTCAGGTTTGAACTTCCTGAGCTTCTGTTTTACTGGTGGACATGTCGGATCGATTGGAAGTTTGTGAGCTACAATAGATGTATAGAGACCAGTCATGTCATCATAAGACCAGGCGAATATGTCCTCATATTCCCTTAGAAATTCCGTGTACTCTTTCTTTTCTGATGGTGACAGATGAATACTGATGCACGTTTCTTTGATATTTTCTGCATCTCCCAGGTTGACAATCTCAGTTTCGTCCAAGTTAGACTTAGGCCTGTTCTCAAAATCCTTAACCTCTTTAACAACCTCTTTTGGTATATCATCTTTTTCTGAGTCTCTATCCGTTTGTTGCGTTTTCTCGTTGCATGTCACAATCGTCAGTTCATCAAGATAAGTAATAGTAATGCTGTATGAGTAAAGTAATGAGAGAAAATAATAAGAGTAAGATTTGTAAGGAAACCGTAATGCTTTGATAAACTTCATAACTGTTTTGAACTTTGGAAGATCTTATTGCGAAAATTCAAAAATGCAAAAGGAAAATCAACTAGTAAAAATAAAAAGTAGTGCATGATGCTTTGTTCACCCTTGCTACCCCGAGGCTTTTCGGGCCCTAGTGGTTCTGATGGACCAATTGTTGAGGCGTGCTCCTCTTCTCACAGCTTGTATAGAAGGGCCTTCCTCCCCCTCCTCCTAAAAAATGACACAACAGTCCATATTATCATCTTCCAAAAACAAATTCCTCATCGCCGCCAACGCTTCCTCTTCTTCCGACCCATATATGACAACGACTTGCTGGAAGGTCTACTCTAAGCGAGGTATCAGATGCTTCAGCAGGTAGTAGGGACTGCGCCATGGTGGCGACCAGTGGTTGAACTCCTCCCAAGTGTATTCATATCCCAAACTGAAAGTGGTACTGTGTTTCTTTAACTTGATAGGCTTAGCGATTCCTTGGAGATTCTTGCCAAGTCCCTTACCAGGTTCGTATCCACACCAATTCAGTATACTTTCAATTTTGTTATCCCACCATTTATCCTTGTCCACGACGTTGACTCGCTCAATGTGATGGTAGGTTTCTTTGCCTATCTTCCTTCTTCCTCCGATTGCTGGGATGGTCTGGCGACTGTATGTGGGATAGCTACTGTCGCCGTGAATAATTACCTCTTGGAGATTCCACTCGAATTTCACTGCTTGATGTAGGGTTGATTCTACAGCCACAGTGGCATGGATCCGGGGCCATCCCAATAGAAAATTGTAAGATGCTGGGACGTCTATCACTTGAAAATTAACGTCCTACTAGGTCGGTCCCATTTGCAGACATAAACTGATTTCCCCAATAGTGGACCTTTGGGATCCATTGAAAGCTTTGACATTGATGGCTCCATCCTTGATCTCATGCAGGCTTTTTCCTAATGTTTAGAGAGTCACCAATGGACAAATATTGAGCTGGACCCTCCATCAATCAGAATTCTGGTGATGAAATAATCTTCACACTACATAGTGATGTGCAATGCCTTGTTGTGGCTTAGCCCTTCAGGTGGCAGCTCATCTTCGTAGAAAGTGATTTTGTTACTCTCCAATACGTGCCCTACCATGTTTGCCATTTCTCCTCCAGTTATGTTGCTGGGCACATATGCCTCGCTCAGCACCTTCAATAAGGCATTCTTATGTGTGTCAGAGCTTGGTAGCAGAGCCAAGATAGAGATCTAGGTTGGATTTTTGTTCAACTGATCAATGACCGAATACTCTTTGGCTTGTATCTTCCTCCAGAGATCATCAGGACCAGTTTTAGTGATGGTTGGTTGTCCAGAGGCCTGCTTACTGGACTCAGCTAGATGTTCTGGAGTATAAACCTTGCCGGTTCTTGTCATACCCTGTGCTGCAATTGCTTCTTCAGATTTGGTTTTCCCTTTCCTTCTCGCCTCGGCGGTGTAATCCCATGGTATGGCCTTTGGGTGGAACGGTGTTACGGCTGTCATGGCCACCGGAATGGGCACCCTTGCTTTGGGAGGTAATACAACAACCTCAAATGGTACAGGTGCCTTTAAGGACCCAAATGCGACCTCAATAGGCCCTGACATCTTTGTAGAAGAAGGTGCTTCGAACTCAAGTGGTATGGACATGTTCACTTCGACGTCTCCAGAAGGTTACATCCGGGCCACAATCGGGTTAAGGGTGACTATTGGTTTCTTTGGCTTGTCACCTTCAGCGATCAATCCAATTGACCCTTTGGGTCCCAATCATCTTCTATCTCAATCATGTGAATACCTCCACCCTTGTGGTCTGGTAGAGGGTTGTTACGGACATTCGAAGTAGGCTCCTTTTCCACAATGATTTTGTTGTCAATTAAAGCTTGGATCTTGTCCTTTAGAGAGCGGCACTCCTCAATGTTATGCCCTTTCATGCCGACATGGTATGCACAGGTTTTGTTTGGGTTGACCCATTGGGAGGGGTTTTCGGGGTTTATGGTAGGGATAGGGGTGACGTAACCAGCAGCTTTGAGCCTTTCATACAGCTGGTCGATAGGTTCAGCAATGGCGGTATACTATTTGGGGGGTCTGCGGTCGAAGTTTGGTCGGGGTCTAAGGAAATTTTAATGAGGGGGAGGTGATTGATAGTGGGCTTGTTGGGTGTTGTAGGCTTGGTAAACAGTTGCGGGTTGAGAGTATCTGGGCAAAGTGGGCTGATATGTGGGAGGTGGAGATGATTGGTAAGTAGGCGGTAGAGCTTGGTAAGAGGGCAAGGGTGCTTGGTAATTTGGGGTAGGCTGATATGTAAGTGGAGGTAATGGGTAGGTTTGGTATTTGATTGGGGACTTTGTTCTTTGTGCAACCATCACGGCACTCACATCCCTTTTCTTGGACGTGCCACTAGACTGTAGAGCCTTGTTGGTGGCCTGTAATGCTTCAAAGTTTGTGACCATACCACTTTTAATACCTTCCTCGATCCTTTCCCCTAACTTAATGTTGTCGGAAAATTTCTGGCCTTCAATCAACATCAACCTCTCATAATATTGTGGGTCTTGAGCCCGGACGAAAAACCTATTCATTTGCTCTTCTTCTAAAGCCGGCCTGACCTTAGCATCTTCTGATCTCTAACGAGTAGCATACTCGCGGAATGTCTCTGTAGGTTTCTTCTTTAAGTTCTGGATGTAGAACACATCTGGCGTATTCTCCGTGTTGAATCTGAATATGTCCATGAAATCGAATACCATACTTACCCAATTCGACCACTTCTTCGGGTCTTGGCTAATGTACCAATATAGAGAATCCCCTTTCAGACTTCTCATAAAGAGCTTCGTGCGAATCTTTTCATCCTTTCCTACTCCGACCAGCTTGTCGCAGTATGTCCTTAAATGAACTCTGGGATCCCCGGTGCCACCGAACATCTCGAACTTGGGAGGTTTGTACCCCTCAGGCAGTTCAACATCTTGCTGAATGAAAAGGTTTTCGTAATTCAATCCCTTGATCCCCTTTCTTCCCTCAACACCGTGAACTCTACTAGTCAACTTCTTGAGTTCCACAACCAGATTCTTGATAATAGAGTCTTTGTCATCAGACTCAGGTGTGCTTGAAATATGTTGAGTATAGTGTGGTATGGTTTCCACATAGATGGGGGTGTTATGGAGATGATCATTTGTGGAGTTTAGTGGTTCATGGATGAGCAGTGGGGTGTTGTTTGAAGTGTGGCAAGTGTTGCAGTGGTGATGGGGAGCGGGTTGGTTTTGTGGTTTCGGGGTGTTTTGTGGAGGTGTGGGGTTTCGAGTGTTGGGAAAGTTGACATTTGGGGTGGTGAGGGAAAACGACAAGCTTGCCAAGTTTCAAACTTGGTCCAGTTCTTCCTGAAATTTCAAAAACTTTTGCTCGAGCTTGGAGGCACTTTCCTTGGAAACCTGAATACCCTGAGTAACCTCTACACTTTCAGCTGAGTTCTCCTTTCTGATGTTGCTCAAATCTTCCATTTTTCCCTTGTTCTTGTTTCTGATAGGACTCGGAGAAGGAGGAGGCGGAGGGCCCTTAGATCTTATGGAGTATGATGACAATGTCAGAGTGCACGAACTAACCTTTGGGAAGGGGAATAAAACAAAAAAAAATAAGAACAAAGGTAGCAAGTTAGTGTGGGTTGTAAGAAAAAGAGGTTGCGATATTTAAACACATAGTGCGAGAATATAATTCGTGTCCTAATTTGGGAGCCTCGTTGTGCCCGAGGTAGGCCTAGCAACAAGTTGATTTGGAGAACTTATAATGCTAAATGCCTCATTTCATTGATAAAAATAAGACGAATCCCAAAACGACACTAAAAATAGCAGAAAATAAAATGTCACTAATGGCCATTGGCCTTATTACATTCTTAAAGCAAAAGAAAAGACTCCTAGCTACTTGGTCCCAAAAGGACCTTCTTCAGGTTGAATGTTTTCGTTGATCAGATCCTCTAGCTCACGCAGATTGTCTAGTAAAAATGCCTTCGCCAGACGTTCTCCTTTGCCTTCCTTAGTGTTTTGACAGTCGGTGACTCTTTTCCTCACTTTCCTTTCCAACTCCAGCAGACTGTATTCCAGATATTTCAGCTTCTCACTGACCCTGGTGACTCTCTCTTTCCATTCGTTGATTTGGTTACTTGATGGGAGGTTCCTCCACCAAGTCAGCAAGAGTGAGGGTATGTTGACCATACCAAAGTCAGGAACTTTGTCATCCATTTCTGCAAAACAAAATGGTGAGGCCATACTTCTGACAGATTCGGCTATTAAATATCAACAATTAGCATGAGCAGCATTTAGTTCTCCAAATAAATGCACAAACATGGTAGCGTCCGTTTGGGTTTCAAGGAAACCCAGTGGACTTTGGACAAGGCTATCTTAAAGAGTCATTATGCGGATAGCATAACTGACTCGACTAGGTTTGACAGTGATGCATGCACAATTGAACAGAGTAAAGTTTCTATG
The DNA here is from genome assembly GCF_000715075.1 of Nicotiana tabacum. Taxonomy (NCBI): domain Eukaryota; kingdom Viridiplantae; phylum Streptophyta; class Magnoliopsida; order Solanales; family Solanaceae; genus Nicotiana; species Nicotiana tabacum. The sequence goes on from NC_134095.1 coordinate 136,614,445, forward strand.
GGTATTAGACCGGTACCATTGAGCGGACAACTCAAGAGGGAAAGACACGGAACCGTCGACTGCACCGCCGATCGACTGGTTTTACAGCAAATATGCCTTTGCCAAATTTAGGGGGTGATAATATTGGAAGGGCGCAACCACTCATTATAAGCATTGCTATGGTATTTTGTTTGGCACGAATGGAATATGATGTTGAATATGCAATTACAAGAATTAAACAAGTTGTCACGTATTTGCACGTTCATAAAGTAATGATTACAATAATTGCTCATAATTACAATGACATTGAAGGAAAGCGGTAAAAGAAAGCATTAAAGAAAAGAAACAGAGAGCCAAGTCAGTTTCATAGCAGAAAAGAGGTAAAAACATTAAATAAAGGTAATAAAGAAGCAGTGAAGTCACAAGTAACATGAGATGGTCTAAAGAAGTCCTCAGTAGAGTCGTCATGCTGTCGCGCCCCCTTTTTCTAAAAGCGAAATCGGGTTCATGACATTTGGGAGGACAACTCGTTCCCTCTTGGGAATTGGGTTTTTTGGGTTGAAGAGTCGCCACCTAATGATTAAAGTGCATTAGGACACTAAAGAAGAGTTCGAGTTGGAAAACCAGAGTTTGGGTAAGGGCTAGAAATTATCTCGAGGGGAAGGTATTAGTCACCCCCCAAGATCCACTAGTGTGGTTCCCGACCATGTTACAATTGTGACTTTAACTAACAAGTAAGAAAATAAAGGTCTCAAATAGAAGGGGATTTACACATAATGTTGCAAGTGAATTGAAAGTTTGAAGAAAGATAAAGAAAACAGAAATTTTAAGCAAATAGTCTGGACAATTAAAAAAAGGGATAACAAGTAAAGGTGAAGGGGTCCTAGGTTTACAAACAATATGGATCATATCAATGCAATACCCAACAATCACTCCTCAGAAGAGGGGTCGCACGTGGTATTAGCGCACCGGTCATCATGTCCATATCTACCCTTTCCCACCCCGTTAAGGTATTAAACGCAGAATAGTGTTGTTACTTATTGCATGCTATTACGCGTCCCGATCCTATCCGTCCCGAAGGCATTTGGGACTACTAGTCCTAAAGGGAGGGAGGTTGGGCCTTTTCAGAGTTTTAAAAGGACAAAATTCTAATGCGACAAACAAAACACAAAAGCAAGTAGGGGGAAACAAATAGCAGTTTAAGGGCTCAAACAGGCCTCTTCACTTAAAGGAGCAAATTATCTAGCATGACTTCAAATACTGGTTAGAGTCTGAATTAAATTTAAAGCGTTAGGACATGCTGCTTCACCACATAATTCTCAGATGAGGAGTCCGAATTAGGCCTTGTCTGATTGCAGTTTATTAAAACTGACACAGTTAAACAACTACCTACTGCTTGCCTAGGTGGAAGTATACAGATTTTAAAGAAGGGCTACTGATATTAGGACCAATTAAATTCTGCAGATATTAAACAAACATTACTACAGATTTTAGATAAAATAGACGAATCAGATTCAGACGGCTGCTCCTATAGGCATGATTTCTAAGCGTTATTGATTTTAAAATGATTATGTAAGTGCAGGAGCCCTATAGGCATGGTATATAGAATGAAGTTGATTACTATTAAACCTATGATTGTTTGCCTAACGACAAATGAATATGCAGAAATGCAGAAACAAAACTATAGTCATGATTTCTATATGCAGAAATTTATAGGCATGATTTCTAATGCAGTAATAAAATAACTTATAGGCAAGATTTCTACGTGTAATGCATGACTTATAGGAAGGATTTCTAAATGCATAAGTGCAGAAACTTATACATGATTTCTATATGCAGAAATTTATAGGCATGGTTTCTAATGTAATAATGAGACGACTTATAGGCAGGAGTACTATATGATATGCATAAATGCAGAATTTGTAAGTAGTAATCCCTATGAGCATGCTGTCTACCCATATGCATGCATAAATGACCCTCCCCTTTTCACTAGAAACCCATAATTATTACAAATTATTACAGTCCTGAATTAATCAAAAAGAAATACATCAGAACTTCCAGCTGCAACCAAACAGCCTAATTCAGACTCAAGGTCTAGCAATATGAGATAAACCAACTTCCAGGATCCGTTTTCCAAAAGCCTTTCTTTTATTCGGGATGTGTCAAAGTTCTCAAGAGTCTCAAAGGGACTCAGGGCAGTGCTTACACCCCAAACACATTTGCAAAATTAGATTATAGTGCAGTATGGACGAGTCAGCCCTCAAATGTCCAAGTTCAGAGGGAACTCAGAGTCCCAAAGCATGGCTCATAAGAGGGGGACAGAACTTAGAATCTAAGAGTAAGTGTATGTGCATAGAGGGGGATTAGGGAAGGCCATGGCAGGCTGGTGGTCATGCCCAGCAATTTAAGAGTGCTGGCACACCCTGACCAGCCTGTCAGCCAAAATTGGGAGTTAGGATCCATTGAGGATCAGGTTTGGACCTGGGCAGTAATTTGGATACTGCCAGGCCATGAACCTTAAACACATTGAAGGGAATAGGGGTAGGGATTCATAACAGAAAATAGATGCAAGGAAAGAACACACATAGTTAACATTAATCATGAACAACAAAGTAAACAAGATTGCAGAAAACTGTAAATAAACACATAGGGGTGAGGCAGGAAAGCTAAATTAGAACATACCAGTTTCAGGGAAAACAAACAAGTAAAAGTAGTCTTGAAAAAGCCAAGTTGCAAGAAAAAGTTCCAAAAGATCCCAGAAAAGAGCAGAATGTTGTAAGAGTATTGAACTCAAAGCAATAAAGTGTGTAAGTAAGTTGAAAGTATTGATCTAAAAGTTCGAGGTATTGAACTCGAAGTTGTCTTAAAAGTGCAGAAGGGTAGTCCCTTTTATAGTGTAGAGAAACAAGTAAGAAAGACAAGGAAATATCATTGAAATCAATCTCCCTTGGTTAAGGGATTCTGATTCCAACGGGTAAAAGCCAGTTAAGGAAATAAATTTTAATTAAAACTTTTCAAAGTAGCACAAAAGGGGTAAATACATAGAAGTTATTTAAGAAAAACCATCAATGGTACAAGGTTTGTGCCAAATATGGCAAGGGAATCAATCAAACAACCATGAAACCAACATTACACGCTTAGTTCGAATGAATCAAGTCAGGAATAGGTAAAGAAGGTTCAATTAAAGGAAATCAGTAATAATCAGTCAGGACTTATTAAAAGGAATTCGAAATCAATCAATTAGTTGGTAAAGACCTTTTGAAAGAAGAGTTCTCATATATAAAAGCACACAAACATGTGAATCAAAAAGTTTATTTAGAAGAGAGTTTAATCAAAGAAAGGTTCAGAATCATAAGCAAGAAAGGTTGCAAGTCCCGTTTGTAGACTCACAATGAGTCTGAGAGTCCAGGGTCCCGAAGTGGAACCCTAATTCAAACACAAAAATCAAAATCGTCAAAGGAAACCCTGAATACTGGGGTTTCAAGATGAAATAGTCAATAGAGATGAGAAGGCAAGCCACTCGATAGAGGCTCATAAGAAGAAAACGTGAAACAAACTTAGGCAAAAACAGATGAATCATGCTTAGTAAGAACACAAACATAGTCAGTAAAGCCAACAACATCAAAGAACTCACAGCAAACACATATAGTACAAGAGTAAAGAAAACATAACACGGATTAACATGTGAGTACATGAATAAAAACAAAAGTAGAAGAATCTTGCATAATAGAAAGGAAACAAAAGAGCAAACTCAAGCATAGTAGAAAAGAAAGCATACGAGTATAACATAGGTAAACACATATGAAGAAAGAACAGAAAGAATCGGAAAGATATTTGAAGAAACTTTTTCAGAAACCCTAAAATTGAAATTAAATGATTTTGAAAAGAGAATTTGGGGAAAACCTTTAAAAAGTTCAATAGAACACAGACATTTTCCAAATCTAAGAAAATAAGCAAGTAAAGAACCTCGGACAGCTTAGGGTTTCAGAGAAAACCCTAGAAATGAGAAAGGTCTTGAGGAAAGTCAGATCCTGAGTTGAAAAGACTCATATTGCTTGAACATGCCGGGGTAATGGCCGGAGAAGCCATAGATCTACAGATCTGAGAAGGATCTGAAGGAGAACCATTGAGGTCAGGTCTCGAAGCTTCGAACAACCATGGTTTACTGATGGAGGGGAGTGATTACCAACCATCCATGGCCTGAGAAGCCATGGATTCCGGCGGAGTGGTGGTTGAAGAGGGGTAGAAGGAGGCTAGGGTTTCGGAGAGTTTGAGAGAGTTTGAGGGACGAGAGGTTTCAAAGGCTGCTGAGAGATGGGAAATGAGGGATTAGGGTAGTCGTTTGGGGTTAAAAAAGGTAAGGGTGGCTTATGGTCATTGATCAAAATGATCAACGGCCTGGATCAATAGTAGGAACCGGGCGGGTCATTTGGAATTGGGTCGTGGGTTGGGTCCAAATGGAGTTGGGCTGGTTTAATTGAATCAAATTAAGGGCTACAATTGAAATGTAATGGGGCTGTTATTGAAATAAAAATGGGGCTAAATATTAAATAGTCAATTTCGCATTTTATTTTATAAAAATAGTGAAGATGATTTTAAAAAGAAAATTAAAAGTATTGAAACAATTAATAGTATATAAATATTGATTTAAAAATACTGGACCCAATTTTATAATTATAAATGCTATTAATATTAAAGTAGGCTATAATTGCAATTATATGCAATTTAGTCTTTTAGATAACAAATAAATTTGTAAAATTATACAAAAATCACCTTAACTATGTTTTAGTATAAATATGGGAATAATTATTGGATTTTGTACTACTAAAAATAGACAATAAATTGATTTTAAAATCTTAAAAATTAGGAAAAAATACCAAAACTCTTGGGCATTCTTATATATGTATGTATATGCTATTTTGAAAGTATTTTGTATATAAAAATACATTGGAAAAAATTGGGTATCAACAAGCATGCGAGTGGGTCTTATTCTTATATTTGTTGCTTTCTTTGACCATATTGTCCATGCTTAGACTAGCTACTCATTATATTGAGCATTCTTATCATGTTTACAGACCTTGGTGTTGATTGAGTAGTGATTCAAAGTTGAGGTTGGTAGTGTGACACCAAGTGTTGAAATGAGACTTGTTATTGTCATTGTTACTGTTATTATTGTTCATTGTTTTGGTGAGGGAGAGTGTTAATGCACAAAGGGTGATGTCGTGCCATGTTTTGTGAGTGATAATACACGAAGGGTGATGTCGTGCCATGTTATTATAGAGTTAATGCACGAAGGGTGATTCCATGCCGTTTCAATTATTTCGTATGATGAGGTTGAGTGTACAAGCACGAACGGTGATGTCGTGCAGTTTCCTTTACCGCGTTTACTTGTTTCTATATATTTAAGGCATATTGGTTGATCAAGTTCGTATCACTGCTTTGATTCTTTATCTCATGATCCCCTCAGGATGTCCCCCCTCCCCCAATATTACTTTTGTGTGTGTGTGTTTATATATATATATATATGCACATATTGGTTTTGTGGGTGTCTTTTCTTAGCCTCGTCACTACTTCACCGAGGTTAGGCTCGACACTTACTAGTACATAGGATCAGTTGTACTGATGCTGCACTCTGCACTTTTTGTGCAGATTTTGGTCGTGACAATCTTTATTAATGGATTGTGTGAAAATTTTGTCTAAGTGGCAGTATTTTGCCAACTCCAGCTGCAATCTTTAGCTTCTGTCCTCTAATTATGTCTTTTTGTATATCCCTGAAGGAATGATTAACAATTAGTTTGATTTTCCTTGAAACTGGGATAATTGATGAAATTATCTAATGCATTCTGGAAAAATTTAGTTTAATTCCAGGTAGCAGTAAGTTCAAAAAATATGTTACATTAAACAAGCAAACTGGTGGTTTAGTCATATTGATTATCTAATAGTGAAATTTGACTTTCACACTACTTGTAGCTTGTTAATTACTTTATTTTGGAGAAGGAACTATGAGAACTAGAGGTGGAAATAGAATTATTGTTGAACAACATGATGATACAGATGCGTGACCTTATATTGAACAATTAATGAATGGTCACTATTGCTCTCAAGTTCAAACACATGACGTTCAATCTAATGAGTTGAATAATTCTACCGACATTGAGGTTCAACAAAATGATGAATCAGGTAACACTTTTTTTTCTACTGGACATGTTAGTTCATTTACTTAATGGTACAATGTTCTTCTTTCTATTGTTCCTTGAGATCTTCTACAAATATTTTTTTGTTGGTTGTGTCCTGCACTCCTATGCTCCTGCACTCCTATGATCTTACTACAGAACTGTATACCACTTAAAATTTGTATTCTGTAGTATAATGTGCTATCTTTGAGACCTTCTGGCGGCAACATCTTATAGAGATTAAAAGAAAATTGAAGATGTTGCGCTAATTTGGAAAGCAATTGCTGTATTCTCTGTATGGATTTGATGACCTTTGAATCTTTTTCAAATTAGGTAGTTCAGAGGAAAGAAAGGTTTGTGGACCCACAATATTAAAAGATATTTGAAACTATCTTCTGGGAAAACAATTGTTATATAATTCAATTACCGTAACCAACCCATCAGAAAAGAGGGTCGAAAGCTCGCTAGATTTCTAGGCATAATCGATAGAAGTCTAGAACTAACACATCTAAATATAGATGATTGGAGAACTCCAAAACTAACACATCTAAAGCTTTGTTTTAGAAGAACTCGGGTTACTGATAATCAATGTATAAAGTGAATAAAAAGAAATTGGCTTCGATAATAATAAGATGAACAGAAGGAAACAAAGTAATTCAGTATTTTTCAGTAATCTTTTGTGTGTTTACAAATGATCGGTCTTATCCTTTTTATAGCTATTTCTAAGGTATACATTTTTCCTTTGTCATAATAACAATTAAAGGCATTTAATGCTACGTTACAATGGTAATCATTGTAATTCAATACCGATTTTCTAACGTTTCCAGTATTTAATGCTTATTAAATACTGTATCTGTACTCTTTTGTGTTGTCAGATTCATTCTCCTTAATTTTTGGATTTAAATAGGTACGAGCATCCAGTCTTTTGAATATCTGCTCGTGCCTCTGCTCGTATCTGTTGCGACTCGTCCCTCTTTGCTAATCATCATTCTTTGACCAGCTTTCATGTCATGACACGTCATCTTTCAATCACTTCAATATATAAACTCAATTTTCCCAATACAGATAGTCCCTCCACTTGCCATTTATTCATCAATTGAATATTTGGGAAGTGGATTTTATTAAAGCGGGAATATTTGCCGCCATTAATGCTATCATGGAATCGACGCCTTAATTGTCACTTCCATTTAATGCTTTTTACACGTGAAATATTTTTATTGGTTCTGCGACTTTGCAGTGCTTTTTAAGGCTCTTTTACAGCTTCACCAATTACGAAGCGACAATTCTCATAATGACCTTTCCATCATTGCACCTTTTCCTTTGACGGTTGCTTTTTAGTATAAATATAGTTTTCACCTTTGTCTTTCTCACATAAAGTTCTCTGAATATTCAATTCTTGTTTACTCCCTCCTCGTACTATCATGTCTTCATCAAACCCTAACCCTAGAAGAGTCCCCATAGTTGATAACTTTCCTCTTGCCCCTAGTATGAGCAGAAGAGGAGGTAGACTACATAATTTAGGGTCTTCATCCATACGTGGTTCTTCTCTTCCTTCATCTAGTTCCAGCCCTTCTTCTAGAACCAGAGGTTCTTTTTCTCAAAGATCTTCTTCTAAAAATAAGGAACCCTCTAAACCTCTTCGTGAACCTTCAGTAGAGGAAATAGTTCCTGCGAAACTATCTTTCTACAATGATAGGGAATCCCTTAGAAACCAAGTGTCCTCTTTGGATCGTGCTGATATCTATCCAACCCAGATCATTGAAGGTTTGATTTCTTCAGTTCGTAAAGACTGCCATTGGAGTCATGACTTCCCTATTATAATTCCCAATGCAAATCAAAGGATCACGTCCTATTTAATTGGGTTTTCTTTTGTTTATACATACCCTTTCACATTAGGTTTTATAACTGCTATTGACCCTGTTATCTTCGAATTCTGCCATTTTTTCGACGTCTATTTAAGTCAAATTAGTCCCATAGTGTGGAGGGTTGTTGCCTGTTTGAGGCATTTGACTAACATGGCCGGTGTGCCTTTCACATTTACCCATTTTACTCTCCTAAACTATTTCGCCAAGGTGTTTTTACTTTAGTAGCAAGGAGCAAAAGAGTTCCGGTCAGTCCAAAAGATGACAGAGACTGTGGCTGGTAAGCCATGTTTGTTGCTACCCCCATTGTTGGTTTAGTGGGTGATGAAAATGTTCTCTTCCCTGAGAAGTGGAATTTTGCACGTGAGTTTTCTTTTTAATAACTTTGTCGTACCTTTTTTCTTCAATTTTAATGATCATTATCCTAATTTTCCTTTTTTTTTCTAGCAACCATGGGAATTGTTGATGAAATTCCCAATTTCCGTGGTTGGATACAAAAATTGTTGAATACAACCCCAATGGAGGGTAGATCTTGGAAAGCTCTCTCCCAACGGTTTGGTTGGAAAGTGAAACTCATGGTAAGAGTTTTTTTTATTTAATGCTACTTATTTTAATCCTTCTTTTTATCAGGATTTGCCGTTCGAGGTATTAGTGCTAAGGCGGTCATAGCTTCTCGAATTTCTTTGGAAAGGGCCCAAGAGATCATTTTGGGCTCTTCATCGAAAAGAAAAGTTGTTGTTGACCAAGATTCTGAAGAATAAGAAGATGGGGGTTCTTTGGTAAAAAGGCGACGAGCTCGTAGATGAATCATTTCTGATGATGAAGCCTCTTCCCCCCGTTCTACTCCTCTTACCGATTCTGTTGGAGCCCCGATAATGATTCCCGGTGATGTTGTTCCCGCTGCTGCTCATGATTTAATTGAGCAACTTTTTAGCTGCGGGTTTGGAAGTGAAAATTTAGATTCGATTTCTGATGAAACACCCCTTGCTTCTTTTTCTACTCCCGTTTCTGTGATACCTCCTTTGTTAGTCGTGGCTATTACTGTTCCTCCCCAAGCTGTTTTGACTGCTTCTACAGTTCCTCCTTCGACTACTCCTCCTTCAATTGTTCATTACGTTGAGGTTGGTTCCTCAAGTAGAAGTGAAGCCATGAGGCAAGTTACCATTGAAGTTCCTGCTGAGGGAAACCTTTTGAGGAAATTAGGTCAAGCTGACGTGTGGTTGAAGCCATTGATTGGTCCAGTTTAAAGAGCTAAACTTGATGGCCACAGTTCCTTGACTTTGATGAGCGATATAGTGCATGTTTCTTTAAAGGTATCCTTTTTCAAACTTTACTTTACCTTTTTTCCATTTTCAGTGTTCTCATCTCCCCCCCCCTTTATTTTTTAGGTCAATCTAATTGGCACAGAGATGATGAAGAGGGTTTCCCTCTCAGAGCAATTAACGCGTCACTACCAGGTGGAGGCGGATAATTGGAAGGAACAATTTGAAAGTCTTCAAATCGACATGGAAATATTAGAAGAAGGTAAATGTACCTTAGAGCAGCAGGTAAGAGCTTTGACTTCAGAGTTGGTGGTTGAAAAGGCTTCATCAAATCAAGCAGGTAAAGAAAAGAATCGTCTCGAAACCTTTTTTTCTGAGCAACTCTCCAAGGCAAGTGAAGAGATCAGAGAGTTGAAGGCTCTCTTAGATAAGAAGGAAGCATATGCTAGTGAACTCGTGCAGACTCTGAATCAAACTCAAGAAGACCTCCGGGTATCTTCTGATAAAGTTTGCTCCTTAAAAAATTCCCACGCTTCTCTTCAAACTTCTTATTAATCTGCCTTGGCTGAAAATGAGAAGCTAAGATATGAAATTGCTGACTGGGAAAGAGATTATGAGATTCTTGAAGATAAAACTGCCATCGAAGTGAGTTGGGAGTTTTTAAATTCTCGGCATGATACCCTTGTTGAAGTTAGCCAGGAGAATTTCAACTTGGAATCTGAGTTAGCCAAGATCAAAGAGACTATTGAGAAGACTCAGCAAAACCAAGATTTTTCTTCTCCCGTGGCTGAAGCTTCTGGAAATGTTGGAGATGATACGGGTATCCCCACTCCTTTAAGTCAAGTTGAGCCTGCTGCTGCTAATGACCCTGCTTCAGTTCCTTCAACTTCTCAGTGAAAAGTTTATGATGTTTGACTTCCTTTGTTTTTTTTTCTTTTTGGTGGTATGTGGTTGTAACCCTTGGTCTTTTTTAAGGGTTTGTTGAAAATGTTAAGTTCCCAGACCTTTCATAGGGTGGTTTGTATAAACAACTTTTAAGACTAAGTTCATACTTAGTCTATATTTTTTAATATTAAGAAGTTTCCGTTGTTGCTCGAACTTCTATTTTGTTTATTCTTACCTTTATTTTTAAGGACTTACTGAATAACTTGCATTTTTATTTTTCAAAAATGCTTTTTTTTAAACTTCATGAATACTTGAATTAATCATGAATTTTATAAAAGAGGGCCCTTTTATATTCGACACTTAATGAAGAAGACGTCTCAACTTCATAATGGTGTTAATGTACGATAAAAGAAATAGGAATACACATGTTTTTTGGAATAACTTCGACAAGTTTTTATTTGAACTTTGTCAAGTTTTAAATAACACTTTACATGTATTTAAATTACTTCTATAACTTTCTCGTAACTGTTTTCCTTATAACAAATTTCAAAAAAGAATATGAACACGAAGTTTTTACTTATAACCCGTTTTAGTACATTGCCTTTACCCTAACTATGATAAGGTTTTTCTTTGGCCTTAGCTCGTGACTTTGCTCTGCACTTAACTCATCCAATGAGTAAACTTTTCAGGCTTGAACTTTGATTATTTTCCAATCTTCTTTGCCTTCTTTATACACATGTCTATGTATATTATATAGCCCCCCAAGTGTTTGAGCTTTGAAGTATGAAGTCTCGAGCACTTGATTGTTTCTCTCATTTGGTCCTTTCCCTGAAAAGGAAAAACACACGGGACTCGGAGGTGCGATTATAGATGAAGACTGCTTAACCCGTCTGAATTTCTATCAGAATAGTTGTAACCCTAGACCGAGAATTTTAATTTATTCCACGTGCCTTGCAGGTCGTGATTCATCATTTAGTACGGACTAGCTTTTTGCCTATCATCTAAAATCGTTAGTAAAATTTTAACAATTCAAAAATAAAATTTTAAAATATGGATACCTGACCGTGGGTATTCCTTAGAAATAGTATCTCTTCAGGTGAACGACATTCCAATGTGAATGTAGTGTCTTGCCATCCATCGTTTCCAGCTCGTATGCACCTTTCCCTGCGATACCATGAATCCTGTAGGGTCCTTCCTATGTTGGACTTAATTTTCCCGCTTTGACCGGCTTCGTAGATTGAAAAACATTTTTGAGCACGAAGTCCCCAATCTTGAAGTATCTTAGGCGCGCTTTTCAATTGTAGTACCGTTCCATGACCTGCTTTTGTGCTGCCATTCTTATTAATGCAGCTTCCCTTTTTTCCTTCAAGTAGATCAAGGTTTATACGTATTTCTTTGTCATTGGATTCTTCTGACTCTTGTGTAAACCTCGTGCTTGGCTCTCCTCTCTCAACTGGAATTAATGCTTCAGCTCCATACACCAATGAGAATGGTGTTTCCCCCGTACTTGTTTTTGTTGTCGTGCGGTATGCCCATAAAATACCAGGTAGCAATTTTGGCCAATTACCTTTGGATTCCTCCAAACGCTTCTTTAAATTGTTGATAATGACTTTGTTTGTCAACTCAGCTTGTCCGTTACCTACCGGATGATAAGGTGTAGATGTAACCCTTTTGATCTGCCAACTTTGAAAAAACTCTGTGATTTGTACCCCTATAAATTGTGGGCCATTACACACACGATTTCCTTTGGCACACCGAATCGACATATGATATTTCGCCAAATGAAATCTCTGACTTCTTTTTCTCATACCTGTTTAAATGCTCTGGTTTCTACCCATTTAGTAAAGTAGTCAATGAGAACGAGCAAGAATTTTACATGTCCTTTTGCTAGTGGTAACGGACCCACGATATCCATCCCCCATTTCATAAAAGTCCATGGTGCAATGACCGGATGTAGCAACTCCGCAGGTCTATGCATGTTATTACCGTACCTTTGACATTTATCACATTTAGCCATGAAATTTTCTGCTTCTTCTTCCATTTTAGGCCAATAATAACCTGCCCTAATCATGGTTCTTACCAGTGATCTTCCTCCGGCATGATTCCCACAATGCCCCTCGTGTATTTCTCTCATTACATATTCCGTCTGAGAAGGCACGAGGCATCTTGATAAGGACCACCGAACATTTTTTGATAAAGATTGCCTTGCTTTAAACAATATCGAGCAGCCTTTTTTCGAAGCGCGTGAGCTTTTTTCGAAGCGCATGAGCTTTTTTCTTGTCTTCATGGACGATACCATACTGCAAAAAAGCAACAATCTCATTTCTCTAATCCAAGGTTAAGTTATTAAAATTTACCTCATTTTTGTCTGGATCGAAGACTAAATGAAGCAAGTGAATTACGAAAGCATTTTCATTGCTTGCCACGTCTGCCGCAGATACGAGATTGGCTAGGGCATCTGCCTCGACATTTTTATCTCTTGGTATCTGCGTGACCTTCCAGGTTTGAAATTGCCTAATCAAATCCCGTACCTTCTCAAAATACTGTTGCATTCGTGCTTCCCTAGCAGTATAAGTCCCCAGCATTTGGTTAACTACAAGCTGCGAATCGCTTTTGATTACAATCTGATTAATGCCAAGTTTCTGTTCCAGTTCTAAACCTGCAATCACAGCTTCATACTCTGCCTCATTGTTAGTTATAGAATGACATTTAATGGCTTGTCGAATGGTTTCACCCGTAGGTGGTACCAAAACAATTCCTAAGCCTGCTCCCTTCACATTAGATGAACCATCAGTAAATAAGGTCCAAATTCCTTGATTAGATCCGTTGAACACCTGTAATTCTTTTTCTGCTTCTAATTGCATTCCTTGGCTAAAATCAGCCACAAAATCTGCTAATACCTGAGATTTTATCGTGTTTCTAGGCTGGTATGTGATGTTATATTCACTTAATTCTATATCCCATTTAGCTAACCTACCTGACAACTCATGCTTGTGTAATATATTGCGTAATGGATAGTAGTTACTACAGAAATAGGGTGACATTGAAAATAAGGCCTTAGTTTTCTAGATGCCATGATTAGTGCAAGTGCAAGCTTTTCTAATTGAGGATACCGCGTCTCCGTATCTAATAATGATTTGCTGACATAATAAATTGGAGATTGTTTACCTTACTCTTCACGAACTAACACATCACTTACCGCTACTTTGGAGACAACAAGATAGATGAGCAATCTTTCCCCAACCTTGGGTTTTGCGAGCAACGACAGATTTGATAGGTATGTCTTCAAATTTTTGAGTGCCTGTTGACATTCCTCAGTCCATTCGAACTGATCTTTCTTTTTAAGAGCTGAAAAGAATTTAAAACACTTTTCTGATGATTTGGAAATAAATCTCCCCAAGGCTGCAATTCTTCTTGTCAATCTTTGCACTTCTTTTTTACTTGTAAGCATGTCAGGGATTTCTTCAATGGCTTTAATCTGTGCAGGATTTACTTCAATACCACGGTTAGAAACAAGAAAACTCAAAAACTTACCTGATGCAATATCGAATGCACATTTCTCAGGATTTAATTTCATATTGAATTTTCGCAAGATCTGAAACGTATTAGACAAGTGTGATATATGATCCCCTAAATGTTGAGTTTTAACGAGCATATCGTCTATATAGACCTCCATAGTTTTTCCCAAATGTTCTTGAAACATTTTGGTCACTAGTCTTTGATATGTTGAACCAACATTTCTGAGACCAAAAGGCATTACTTTATAACAGTAAGTCCCCCCGTCTGTTATAAATGAAGTTTTTTCTTCAACTATAGGATCCATTTTGATCTGGTTGTATCCTGAATACGCATCTAAAAAGCTTAACAACTCATGACATGCAGTAGCATCAATTAGTTGATCTATATGTGGTAATGGAAAGGAATCTTTAGGACAATCTTTGTTAAGGTCTATGTCATCTACACAAACTATCCATTTACCATTCTTCTTCGGTACCACAACAGTATTGGCTAACCAATTAGGATACTTTACCTCGCGGATAGACCCAATTTTTAGTAATTTTTGGACCTCATCTTGAATCACCTGATTTTTGAAAGTTCCTTGTTTTCTCGTCTTTTGTTTAACAGGTGGATATGATGGGTCTTCATTTAATTTATGAGTCATTACCTTCGGTGGTATTCCTGTCATATCAGAATGGGACAAAGCAAAACAATCCACATTAGTTTTCAAAATTTCAATCAACTTACCTTTCATGTCTTGGCTTAGATTGGCCCCTACGTAGACTTTCCTTTCAGGCCATTATGTAAATAACTCTATAGCCTCCAGTTCTTCAATCGTTGTTTTGATATTTTCGTTTTCCCCTGGTTTGAGTCCACATCTGTTCGCCCTTGTTCAGTTGAGGCTTGTGTTGTAGTATCCTCAACTGGATTCTGTAACTGCTATTTTTCTTCGTTTCTTGTACTTGAATCTGCTATGGAGTTGATTCTCCTGGATGTCTGTTGATCCCCACAAATTTGACATATTTCCCATGGTGATGGAAATTTAATAACTTGATGTAAGGTAGACAGAACAACATCTATCTCGTGGATCCATGGTCTCCTAAGAATCATATTGTAAGCCATCTCCATCTCTACCACCTGAAACTTTGTATCTTTGACAACACCCTCTGCGAATGTAGTGAGTATTACCTCCCCTGTCGTCATAACGTTGTAATTGTTGAATCCAGACAAAGTATGCGCGTTTGGTATTAATTTATCCTCAGCTTGCATCTCACGTAATACTCTTAGCAAAATAATGTTCATGGAACTACCTGGATCAATCAAAACTCGTTTCACATTAGTATCATGTACAATTAAAGATATTACCAGTGCGTCGTTATGAGGGGTTAATACGCCATCCGCATCTGCATCATCAAATGTAATACTTTCTTCCTCCAAGACATGTCGAACCCGCTTCCCATGGGTAATTGTGACCTTTGAAACTTTATTGGCTGCTGTGTATGTCACACTATTGATTTCTTCACCTCCGCTTATAACATTAACGGTCCTTTTTGGAGAAGGTGGTTTAGGGGGATCCTGCCTATTCTTCATGTATGCTTGCTTACCTTTCTCATTGAATAATTCGGTGAGATACCCTTGCTTTAATAGATGATTAACTTCACCTTGTAGAAACCTACAGTCTGCCGTTTTATGACTATGATCGTTGTGAAATTCGCACCAGTGATCAGGATTTCACCTGTTTGGATTCGATCTCATTTATTTTGGCCACCGCACCTTATCATCCATGCTTCTTAAAATAGCTACGAGCTCGGAAATGCTTGCATTAAAATTATAATCGCCAAATAAAAGATTCAAGTTTCTGTCATCATCCCACGACATTCCCAAATCTTGATGATGAGCTCGACTCTCTATTCCTCGATCTATAATTGTATCTTGAATTGTCCTGTTTTGATCATGAATCTTTTCCCACTGGGCCCAAATATGGTTCGTATCTATTTTTACCGGACCTTTTTTCGGTTTCCACCCGTCTTGAACTCATCTTTTCCTCTTTTTGAGACATGAGATAGTATCTTCTTCTATCCTTAGCTTTGTGCTATACCTGTTATAAACATCATTCCACGTTGTTGCTGGGAATTCACGAAGACTTTCCTTGAGTCGCCTCGTGGCTTCTATGCTTTTTTCATTTAAATTACTAGTGAAGGCTATAGCTTCCCAATTGTCTGGTACACGCGGTAACGTCATTCTTTCACGCTGGAACCTATCCACGAACTCTCTAAGCAACTTTGAGTCCCCTTGCTTGATTTTGAAAATATCTTTCATTCTTTTTTTAACTTTTTGAGCTCCCGAATTTGCTTTGATAAATGAATTTGCAAGCTCAGCAAAAGAATTTATGAAATTTTTGGGTAAAAGAGAATGCCATGTTAATGCTCCCTTAGTGAGTGTTTCACCGAATTTTTTGACCAATACTGATTCAATTTCTTATTTGGTCAAGTCGTTGCCTTTTACGCCTGTTGTGAATGCAGTCACAT
Source organism: Nicotiana tabacum (assembly GCF_000715075.1). NCBI lineage: Eukaryota > Viridiplantae > Streptophyta > Magnoliopsida > Solanales > Solanaceae > Nicotiana > Nicotiana tabacum. The sequence goes on from NC_134095.1 coordinate 136,630,632, forward strand.
GGTCTCGTGGATCAATTGTTCCATCGTATTTTAGAATATCAGGCATTTTGAATTTCTTTGGAATTAGGAGGTAAGCAGCACTTGGCTTCCAAGGTTGTTGTGAATATTTATTCATATCTATCCCTTTGATTACGGGCGGTACTCCAGGTATTTCCTCTATGCGGTCACTTTGCTCCTTGAGCTGTTTCTGCAATGTTAATACTAAATTTTGTAAATCAGAATTGACTAAGTTACCTGGTTCTCCATCTCGTGACTCGCTAGGGATTCCACCCCTGCCTGAATTAGCAAGCACAGAACAAGGGTTCTCCAAAGTGTTGTTATTTGGAGTTGGTGTTGGTGGTGCAACAAGTAACTGGCTGACAAAGGCCTCAAGAGATTTATTGACCTGTTGAGCGATTAGCTTTTGCAAAGCTTCATTGATAGCTTCATCGTTTTCAAATTGAGCATTTTCATTTGAATGAGATCCATCAGGAGAGCCTTCTCGAGACCGCCGAGGGGAGCTTTGTGGAGAAGGGATCGGGGTGCGATCATCCTGTGGATTCCCCTGGAGTTGATAGTTTCCTTGGTTTCCTTGGGTGTTGTCATTAATGTTTGACATGGTTGATGCAACAAAAAAAAGTTTAGGCTAAGAAAGAATAGATTATCAGATTCCCGGTAACGGAACCAATTTGTTTAACCAAAAAGTGGAATTTCGGTCAAAGCTTTATTTTAGAAGAACTCGGGTTACTGATAATCAATGTATAAAATGAATAAAAAGAAATTGGCTTCGATAATAATAAGATGAACAGAAGCAAACAAAGTAATTCAGTATTTTCTAGTAATCTTTTGTGTGTTTACAAATGATCAGTCTTCTCCTTTTTATAGCTATTTCTAAGGTATACATTTTGCCTTTGTCATAATAACAATTAAAGGCATTTAATGCTATGTTACAATAGTAATCATTGCAATTCAATACAGATTCTCTAACGTTTCCAGTATTTAATACTTATTAAATACTGTATTTGTACTCTTTTGTGCTGTCAGATTCATTCTCCTTAATTTTTGGATTTAAATAGGTACGAGCATCGAGTCTTTTGAATATCTGCTCGTGCATGTGCTCGTATCTGTTGTGACTCGTGTCTCTTTGCTAATCATCATTCTTTGACCAGCCTTCGTGTCATGACACATCATCTTTCAATCACTTCAATATATAAACTTAATTTTTCCCAATACAAGTAACCTCTCTATCTTCACAATATAGGGATAAGGTCTGAATACACATTATTCTCTCCAACCTCCACTTGTGAGATTACATTGGGTTTATTGTTATTATTGTAATAAATTTTGGCATGCTAATATTTCAAGCTTCGTAAAAGAGTTTCTTAATGCTGTAGATTTCGCTACTGTAAAGTTTATACCATGGCTAAATCTAGCTTTTATTTACAAGTAAAGTTTGAGAAATGGATGGTTAAGAGCATTACCAATAAAGTCTATAATATGACGGCCATCAGAGAATTTGCCTGTGGGTTCTATGTGAATTGCATAATGGACTCTGTGTATATTTAATTTTTTATATTATTAACTTATGTTTGGTTCCAACGATATATGATCAAGATATGCTGAATGAAAGATTGAGCAACAATGAGAGAACGAATGACCAGTCTCCTTGTGGTGTTGCATGGGAAGGGGATGTGTATTCTCAAGTATTGGGAAATGATAAAAGTGAGTATATTCGTGATTCAGGGCTTGATCCAACACATTTTGTACTATGGGGTATTAAGTCTTTCTTAGAAAGTATTGTTGCAGAGAATCATCTAATGAGGTTATAAATAATTTAGAAAAAGAGATAATAGAGTTAAACGAGTTAAATGGGAAACAAAATGAAGAAAAGTGTTTGATGAAAAAAGAGGTATCATAGATGAGACAAGTCATGTACAAAATTAGTTATTTATGCCTCATAATGTCAATGGAATGTCAACTGAATAAGTAACTCGATTTTAATAGTTTGAGACATTTTTTTCGTGAAATTTTAATCTTATAAAATAATGTTATCTAACTTGTTAATATTTCTCGGGTCCTTGATGCTAACAGTGGTCATCAACCAGTACCACAAGCACGGCGGATGCCTACTGCTGCTGAAAATGCTCCATCTTCTCATGGTACTACTCTTGTATTATAATAAGTTAACATAGCACTACTGAAAGTTGCATATTATTATCACAAGTAGGCTATAACTATTTTAAAATTAGTAGTCTTTTTTCTTTATGAGGTGCTTATTTGCTGTTGTTGTGCTAGCATTTTCTAACTGCTTCTAGTGATAAAGCTGTTTTACATAATTAATATTGTGCTTGCACTACTAGAAATCCGGAAAAAAGTGACTACAAAAAGTGACCAAAGTTGGTCGCTTATTGGCTAAAAAGCGACCAAATAGCGATCAAAATGGGCTGGTCGATATTAAGCTGGTCCCTTTACCTTAAGGACCAAAGTTGGTCGCTAATTAGCGACCAACTTTGGTCTCTAAGGTAAAAGGACCAAATATTCTTGTAAAGAAAGTAGCGACCAACGTTGGTCGTTATATTATTTTAATAATATAAATTTGGCGACCAACGTTGGTCTCCACATGTAAATTACGTTTTTTTTATTTATCATTAATCATAAAAAAGCTACCAACTTTGGTCTGCAAGAAAATATTATATTTTAAAATCTGAAAAATAGAAAGTTGGTCGCTTTATTATTAATTTTTATAAATTTTTTTAAAAATGAGCGACCAAAATTGGTCGCCAACTGCAAGAATTTTTTTTTTTTTTTTAATTATAAGCGACCAACTTTGGTCGCCATATTTCCAGAAATAATTTTTTTTTAAATGGAATAGCGACCAAAGTTGGTCGCTTTTTGAGAAATCTGGGTTAAATAGCGACCAAGGTTGGTCGCTATTGCCCAGAAAATTATTTTTTTAAGTGAAAAGCGACCAACTAGAGACCAAAGTTGGTCGTTTTTCTTGGTATATTTTTTACAGAAACTGCCTGTTTTGGCAGCTACACCACCTGCCAGCTTACCAAAAATCTTAAACAGGCATTTTATCCCAACAACAACAACAACAACAACAACAACAATTAAAAGCAACAAAGTATAAAGTTCAATAGAACTAACACTACGAGTTTCAGAATCCTCGACCCACCTTTCTGAATCAGTCGCTTTCTTCTTCTTTACAACACGAGTTTCATTGAATAGCTCATCTTGCTCCATTGGCATCATAATGTTGTCTGGTGGCTTTGGTGATTATCCTCGTGGTACTATTACTCGGGATGAACTTGGATACAGAGAATAACTTGGATACAGTACCTGACAAGGTGTATCTTTGATCAATTGTTGTTCTCATTAGCGATAATGATGATGAGAAGGCAATGACATGTGTTTCAAATAGTGATGGTGTAGGTAGGAATTTAATATTTCCTAAGTAGATAAAAGAGGTTATAGAGGAATTCTCTACTTCATTTTCCAACAGGAAAAGAAGTTTAATTGAGAGAGACAAGGTTGATTGTGATGGAATGTTTTCCGTTGGTCGTACAGTTCCCATAAAACGGGGATCATAAGACTTTATGATGACAAAGACGAAAGGAAATTTTATTCTCAACTTTCTTCCAAGTTTGATCCGTACAAGCTTAATGGGATTGGTGATATTTCTTTGGATTCAGACAATGATTTGACTGACAAAAGTATGGAAATGCTAATAAAAAGAATTAAAGGTAAAACGTTTTTCTTGGTAGAGAAGGATGCTGAACTCTGCATGAACGCGAAGCATCTTACTCTTCCAAGAAAAATATTTTACCTTTAATTCTTTTTATTAGCATTTCCATACTTTTGTCACTCAAATCATTGTCTGAATCCGAATAAATATCATCAATTCCATTAAGCTTTTACGGATCAGACTTGGAAGAATGTTGAGAATAAAACTTCCTTCCGTCTTTGTCATCATAGAGTCTTATGATCCGGTTTTATGGGAACTGCCACGACCAACGGAAAACATTCCATCACCATCAACCTAGTCACTCTCAATTAAACTTCTTTTCCTCTTGGAAAATGAAGTAGAGAATTCCTCTATAACCTCTTCTTTTATCTACTTAGGAAATGCTAAATTCCTACCTACACCATCACTATTTGAAACACATGCCATTGCCTTCTCATCATCATTGTCGCTAATAAGAAGAACAATTAAAGGCACACTCTACCGGGTACCGTGTCTTAGTTATTCTTGGTGGAAGTTCTATTGCATGTCTAATAAAGTCATCAACCCCTTCTACAAAATTCTCCCGCAATCTAAAATTCCAAATACATAAACCAAAATTTCAGTTCATATCCTAAAGGTTCAATTCACATCCTAAAGGTTCAACTCCTATCCACAAAAGTTCAAGTCATATCCTAAAATTTCAATTTATAAACTAAAATTCCAATACATAAACCAAAATTTCAATTCATATATAAAGTTCAACTCATATCCACAAAAGTTCAAGTCATATCCTAAAATTTCAATTTATAAACTAAAATTCCAATATATAAACCAAAATTTCAATTCATATCCTAAAGGTTCAACTCATATCCACAAAAGTTCAAGCCATATCCTAAAATTTTAATTTATAATCTAAAATTCCAATACGTAAACCAAAATTTCAATTCATATCCTAAAGGTTCAATTCATATCCTAAAGGTTCAACTCATATCCACAAAAGTTCAAGTCATATCCTAAAATTTCAATTTATAAACTAAAATTCCAATATATAAACCAAAATTTCAATTCATATCCTAAAGGTTCAACTCATATCCACAAAAGTTCAAGTCATATCCTAAAATTTCAATTTATAATCTAAAATTCCAATACATAAACCAAAATTTCAATTCATATCCTAAAAGGTTCAACTCATATCCACAAAAGTTCAAGTCATATCCTAAAATTTCAATTTATAAACTAAAATTCCAATATATAAACCAAAATTTCAATTCTTATCCTAAAGGTTCAACTCATATCCACAAAAGTTCAAGTCATATCCTAAAATTTCAATTTATAATCTAAAATTCAAATACATAAACCAAAATTTCAATTCATATCCTAAAGGTTCAACTCATATCCACAAAAGTTCAAGTCATATCCTAAAATTTTTAAGTCATATCCTAAAATTTCAATTTATAAACTAAAATTCCAATAAATAAACCAAAATTTCAATTCATATCCTAAAGGTTCAACTCATATCCACAAAAGTTCAAGTCATATCCTAAAATTTTAATTTATAAACTAAGATTCCAATATATAAACCAAAATTTCAATTCATATCCTAAAGGTTCAACTCATATCCACAAAAGTTCAAGTCATATCCTATAATTTCAATTTATAAACTAAACTTCCAATATATAAACCAAAATTTCAATTCATATCCTAACGTTTCAACTTATATCCACAAAAGTTCAGGTCATATCCTAAAATTTCAATTTATAATCTAAAATTCCAATACATAAACCAAAATATCAATTCATATCCTAAATGTTCAATTCATATTCTAAAGGTTCAACTCATATCCACAAAAGTTCAAGTCATATCCTAAAATTTCAATTTATAAACTAAAATTCCAATATATAAACCAAAATTTCAATTCATATCCTAAAGGTTCAACTCATATCCACAAAAGTTCAAGTCATATCCTAAAAATTTAAAGTCATATCCTAAAATTTCAATTTATAAACTAATATTCCAATAAATAAACCAAAATTTCAATTCATATCCTAAAGGTTCAACTCTTAGGGTTTCTTCTCTTCAAACAATTTCTTCCCCAAATTAGTAGACAAAATCACTTATTTTGGACTAAATGTATTAAGAAGAACCCTAAAAATTGCAAATAATATATAACTTTGAACCCTAACATGGAGAAATTAAACCCTAGCATGGAGAAAGTAACTTTGAACCCTAACATGGTTGAGCAAATAATATATAACTTTGAACCCTAACATGGTGAAATTAAATATAATCAGTGTATTTCGAAAAAAATAAATAAAGGAGAGAGAAACCTACCTTGGGAATGGAGGTCGCCGGTGGTGGGTGCCGCCGCTGCTGCTGGGAGTCGGAGGGGGGGGGTGGGGTTTGAGTGTGAGAGAGAAAAGAGAGATTTTGGGGAAATTATTTTAAAGAATGGGAGGAGAAACCCGGTTTTGGAGACCTGTTTTACAAATAGCAAAATAAGTATTGACTATTTTGACCAAAATAGCGACCAAAGTTGGTCGCAATTTTCTGACCGTTTGACCAGAATAGCGACCAACCTTGGTCGCTAATTCTAAAAAAAATTACAATTTAAAATAAGCTATATATATATATATATATATATATATATATATATATATATATATATATATATATATATATATATATATATATATATATATATATATATATAGAGAGAGAGAGAGAGAGAGAGAGAGAGAGAGAGAGAGAGAGAGAGAGAGCTTAAATTGAATTAAAATCCTAAATTTCTGCTATATACATATCGAATATATATAAGCTAATGCACTGATACTTAGTATATAGTATAGTGTAAGTATATATATATATAAGCTATATTCGATATATATAAGCTAATGCACTGATACTTAGTACGTAGTATAGTGTAAGTATATATATATATATATATATATATATAAGCTATATTCGATATATATAAGCTAATGCACTGATACTTAGTGCATAGTATAGTGTAAGTATATATATATATATATATATATATATATTAGCTATATTCGATATATATAAGCTAATGCACTGATACTTAGTATGTAGTATAGTGTAAGTATATATATATATATAATATATATATATAAGCTAATGCACTGATACTTAGTACGTAGTATAGTGTAAGTATATATATATATATATATATAAGCTATATTCGATATAGTATAAGCTAATGCACTGATACTTAGTGCGTAGTATATATATATATATATATATATATATATATATATATATATATATATATATATATATATATAAACGTATCGTACCAAAATCAAAAGCAGCTCCGGATCAAATAGTGCATAGTGTAGTGTATATGTATATATATATATATATATATATATATATATATATATATATATATATATATATATATATATATATATATATATATAAGCTATATTCGATATAGTATTACCTAATACACTTATACTTAGTGCATAGTATTTATATATATATATATATATATATAGACACACACGCACGCTTCGTAGTACTACTTAACTGCTTATATAGCATGTTAGAGTATATTTTAGTCTATTCATCCCTTGTATTACAAAAGTATTAACGACTTACATTTATATTATTTACATAGTAAATACAAAAGTGATTTTTAATTTTGACCATTGTTGACCTGAAAAGAGACCAACTTTGGTTGCTAATTATACATAAATTTACACTAGCGACCAAAGTTGGTCGCTAAATTTAAATCAGATTTATTTATATTTTATTTAATATTTAAAATAATAATATAATTGGTAAACGTTAGAACTGGGTCCCAGATTAGCGACCAAAGTTGGTCTCCATTTCTTTTAGCGACCAACTTTGATCGCTAACTTTGAATTATATTTATTTATATTTTATAAATTTTTTTAAATAAAAATATAATTATTAAAATTTTATAACTGGGTCCCATTTTAGCGACCAAAGTTGGTCGCTAACTTCTTACCCTTTATTTTGCGACCAACGTTGGTCGCTAATTTTAAATTATATATATTTTATATTTTATAATTTTTTTAAAATAATAATATAATTATTTAAAGTTTATAGGTGGGTCCCATTTTAGCGACAATCTTTGGTCGCTAATCTCAGTTTACCTTTGACCAAGCAAGTCTGACCAGTCCGGTCAACATTTTGACGAAATTAGCGACCAAGTAGCGACCAACCTTGGTCGCTAATGTATTTCAAATATTTATTTTATTATTTTCGCTAATGTAGCGACCAACTTTGGTCGCTTTATGTGACAGACCAACTTTGGTCGCTTTTTTTTGGTCGCTTTTTTCGGGAATTCTAGTAGTGATAATTTAGAAATAATTTAACTTTAAACTTTTATTTTTTTTTTGGCGTGAGTGGTAGTATTATGAAGATTAGTGAACTTTGTTAAGTTTTTATTTCTTTGGTACCTTAGTTGATCACAATATAATGAGTAAAACGTTGAGCTATAATCTTGGATGTTGTTTTAGCTGTTAATTTATATTATTTTGGAGAACTATGTGACGATCTCTTTCCTTTGTTTAAAATAGTAGAATAGAACTTTTGTAGGTCAAGTTTTGGAGTATTTTTCATGCTTACAAACTTTTTACATAAAATTTCTATCTTTTAACATTCACTTATTTTATTTTTTCAGGTTATACAGTATAATGTTAAAAAATAGCATGGGAAGATTGCATTATGATGAAGGGTTATGCATCTACTATTTCGTTATTATGTGGACAGTAACTATTTTGTCCAAACAATGCAATTTTAGTCTCCTTTTTTGTCGCTACTACATTAGATTATGGTTCAGCACTTCCTTTTGTTAATCTATATTTTGTGAGATATATAATGTTTTTATGAATTAAAAGTAGTGTGCTTATAAGCATTTACCAATTCAAAGATAGCTTATTGGAACTAAGTTGTACCATTGATATTGCATTAAATGGTTGTTGTTTATAGCTAATTTAACTAGAATTATCGACAATGAAACTAGATGTTTAAAGCGCAAACTAGGTACGGATTTAACCGCTATTCTTATTGAAGCTAAAATATAGCAGTTAAAGCTTATGACTTTCTGCAGCAATTTGATTAACTTTACCACTAATAAAAACAGAGGCCAACAATGCAAATTGTGTCATTTTTAAAATGGATTTAGCTTCTATTATAATTGTCGCTAAGTTATTGTCATTAAATCCTGTTATTTTTAGCGACAATTAAATTTGATTTACTGACAATAACAATAGATGCCAAAAGGGCTAGCTAAGCCGTTTTTCCGAATGATTTAGAAGCCATAATAGTTGCTGCTAAGCAATCGTCGTTACAACATATACGTTTTACCGACAATAAATGATACCTTTACCAACAAATCCCGAAACCGCTGCTAAAGGCTTTGCCGACGCCATGTACAACAACCAAATATCAATAGCCAGTAAATCCTGTAGCGGCTATTCCTATTGGCGCTAAAGCCTTTTTTCATTGCCGCTAAAAACTTTTTTTTGTTGTAGTGTGATCTTCTTTCCTTTTGGACTTGACCAGCATGTCGTCTATGTAGACTTCCATCGTTTTACCGAGTTGGTCTTTGAATATCCTCGTCACTAACCTTTGGCACATTGCCCCTGTATTTTTTAGTCCAAAGGGCATGACTTTGTAGCAATACGTCTCTTGATGGGTGATGAAAGTGGTTTTCTCTTGATCCTCTTCTTCCATGAGGATCTAATTATAACCTGAGTAGGCGTCCAAGAAACTCAGTAGTTCATGCCTGGCCGTTAAATCGATGCGTTGGTCGATGTAGGGTAACGAGAATGAGTCTTTGGGACATGCTTTGATCAAATCAGTGAAATCTACGCACATCCTCCATTTTCTATTCTTCTTCTTTACCATGACCACGTTGGCGACCCATTGGGGATATTTCGACTCCCTGACAGAGCCATTCTCCAATAAATTTTTGACCTCTTCGCGTACAGTGTCATTTATTGTGGAGTTGAACTTACAGCTAACCTGTATCACCGGGGGTAGAATGGATCAATGTTTAATTTTGTGATGATTTGCCCGTGTAAGGCTTTGGTTCTTCCATCCCATTCTGCTTAGGGATTTTTACCGAGGCAGACTCAGTGGGGATTTTTATTGGGGAGACTCTGTGGGGATTTGTACCAGGCAGACTCGTTGGGGATTAGCTGGCGCAGACTCTTTGCGGGATTTTTACAAGGGAGACTGAGATTTTTACAAAGGGAGACCCTGTTGGGATTTGTCGGTTTTTTTTGTGTGTATGGGTGTGTGCGGCTTTACTTCGAAGGCAACCAACATCATGATCAATCGGTACTGGACATACGTACCACTGAAACGGGGTATTCACTTCTTACTAAACAGAGCTTCATGAAACCGGTCCCGCCACCTATTCTTCCCAGTATATTTGGAACTTGGGGTAAAAAATGAAAGGGATTCAAAGAAAAGTAAGACAAAGAACGGAGGAAACAAATTTAAAAGAGAAGTGTCCCTTTCGGGACAAAAAAGACTTATCTGAGGAAAACAATGCTGACTTTAAATTGACACGACATGCTTTTTGGACTGGATGCCCAACCTTCACAAACTTGCATTTCCTCATGAACCAGAAACGGATCTATGTTTCCAAACCGGTGGAACCTTGCCAAGACTTTCTGAGGTGGAATTACTTTTTCGGCCGACAACGCCTTTTGCGGGTTTTCACTAGTCGACATCTCTCATTACTAAACAAGCTCTCTCATTTTCGATTTCTCTGCTCCCGTCGCCTTACGGTGCCCAAAGGTTTTCACCGATAAGACTCTCTCATTTTATTTCTCTCAATTTGAATGTACCGACCTCCAATCATGATATCTCTCGGCTTCCTCTGCCTTTGGCAATCGATCTGAAGGACTTGTGCTTGGAATGGTAGATGAACTACAACTTCTAAGCCATTTGGTGTTCCCCGGTTTCAATTTCAGGGTAAATTGGGTTTTATTTTTGGTGTGACTGAACCTCAGAGAGAGGCTGCCTACGCATCCTTTCGGAATCAAGTCAAACGTAGTTCAGGCTCAATTAATTTTTTATTTTATTTTTTTATTGTTTTTTGATAGGTAACCAAAGAAATGTAACCGGTTCAAAGGGATTGTAAAGAGAGTTGATAGTGTTTGGGGTAGTGGGAATAAACCCTTCATCATCTCAAATGTGTCAGGACCACTGAAGTAAAATTCAGACATAGTACCTTTTGACTGCATCTGCATTCACTGCTGTTTCAGGATCATTTCCTTCAATATCCCCTAGATACAATGCTCCTCTCGGCAATATCTTCCTGATGATGTATGGGCCTTTCCAATTAGGAGCAAATTTTCCTTTCGCCTTCTGGTGATGCGGCAGAATGCGCCTCAATACCAGTTGACCCACTTCAAAATTCTTGGGTCGGACTTTCTTGTTGTAAGCACGGGCCATTCTTTGTTGGTACAACTGCCCGTGACAAACCGCAGCCATTCGTTTCTCGCCAATCAAAGTCAACTGCTCCAATCGAGTCTTAACCCACTCGCTATCTTCAATTTCTGCTTCGACAATGGTTCGGAGCGAAGGAATTTCTACCTCTGCTGGTATCACAGCCTCGGTCCCATAAACCAACAAATAAGGGGTTGCCCCTACTGACGTGCGTACTGTGGTGCGATATCCCAGCAATGCAAAGGGTAACTGTTCATGCCATTGTTGGGAACTCTGGATCGTCTTCCTCAAAATCTTCTTGATGTTCTTGTTTGCTGCTTCAACAGCGCTATTGGCCTTGGGCCGATAAGGAGTGGAGTTCCTATGCGTTATTTTGAACTGTTCGCATACATCCCCCATCAAGTGACTATTCAGGTTCGCCGCGTTATCTGTGATGATAGTTGCAGGAATACCGAAACGACAGATAAGATTTGAATGTACAAAATCCACAACAGCCTTCTTAGTGACCGACTTGAGAGTGACAGCTTCTACCCATTTCATGAAGTAGTCGATAGCAACTATTATGAATCTGTGTCCATTTGAGGCCTTCGGCTCGATAGGACCAATGACGTCCATGCCCCAAGCAACAAAAGGCCAAGGTGCAGACATGGGATGCGGTTCTGTGGGAGGCGCATGAATCAAATCACCGTGCACCTGACACTGATGACACTTTCGAACGAAGCTAAAACAGTCCTTTTCCATGGTCATCCAGTAATAACCTACTCGAAGGATTTTCTTTGCCAAAACATACCCGTTCATGTGGGGCCCACACACTCCTGCGTGTACTTCATGCATGATCCTTCCCGCCTCCTCGGCGTCAACACATCTTAACAGATTGAGGTCTGGGGTCCTTTTATACAATACCTCGCCGCTCAAAAAGAAACAACCCGCATGCCGCCTAATGGTTCTCTTTTGATCTCCAGTAGCATGTTCGGGGTATTCTTGTGTCTTCAAGAACCTCTTGATATCATGGTACCATGGTTGTGTACGCGATCCTGCCTCGATTACATTACAGTAATTGTGTCTTTCCTTGATTTGGATTTCCAGTGGATCGACGTGGGCGTTGCCTGGGTAGGGTAACATTGAAGCTAAGGTAGCAAGTGCATCCGCTAATTCATTATGACATCGCGGGATATACCTGAACTCTATTGATTTGAAACGCTTGCAGAGGTCCTCCACGTGTTGTCGGTAAGGAATAAGCTTGACATCCCGAGTTTCCCATTCACCTTGAGCTTGCCGGATAATCAGGTCAGAATCTCCCATAATCAATAAATCTTCAACATCCTGATCAATCGCCATATGCATCCCCATGATGCAGGCTTCATATTCAGCTGTATTGTTCGTGCAAAAGAAGCGCAGTCTAGCTGTAGCAGGATAGTGCTGACCAGAGAGTGAGATCAAAATTGCCCCAATTCCTACACCTTTGGCATTTACGGCCCCATCAAAGAACATCTTCCAAACATGAGCATTTTCTGAGACTACTTCTATGGTGTTTATTTCTTCATCCGGAAAATAAGTACTCAATGGTTGGTATTCTTCATCAACCGGGTTTTCGGCTAAATGATCTGCTAACGCCTGGGCTTTCATTGCCGTACGGGTGACATAGACTATGTCAAATTCAGTAAGCAAGATTTTCCAGTTGGCTAGTCTTCCAGTAGGCATTGGTTTCTGAAATATGTACTTCAAAGGATCCAACCTGCTTATGAGGTAAGTAGTGTGAGATTGGAGATAATGTCTCAATTTTTGAGCAACCCACGTCAAAGCACAACACGTTCTTTCCAGCAAAGTGTACTTGGCCTCGTAGCCGGTGAATTTCTTGCTCAAGTAATAGATCGCCTGCTCCTTCTTTCCGGTTATGTCATGTTGCCCGAGGACGCAACCGAAAGAATTTTTCAAGACTGTCAGATACAAGAACAGGGGTCTCTCTCGCTCTGGCGGGACCAAAACTGGGGGATTTGAAAGATATTCTTTGATCTTGTCAAAAGCTTCCTGACACTCAGCCGTCCATTTGATCGCTGCATCCTTCCTCAATAACTTGAATATGGGCTCACATGTGCTAGTCAGCTGGGCAATGAATCGACTGATATAGTTTAACTTGCCCAATAGACTCATTACGTCTTTCTTCGTTCTTGGGGGAGGTAGATCTCTGATAGATTTTATCTTTGTTGGATCTAACTTGATACCTCTCCTGCTTACTATGAAACCTAAAAGCTTGCCTGATGGGACTCCGAAGGCGCATTTGGCCGGGTTCAGCTTCAAGTCATACTTTCTCAGTCCCTCGAAGAATTTCCTCAAATCTTGGATATGATTGTCCTGAGTCCTGGACTTGACTATCACGTCGTCCACATACACCTCTATCTCTTGATGTATCATGTCATGAAAAATGGCAGTCATGGCTCTCATGTAAGTTGCCCCAGCATTCTTCAGACCGAATGGCATAACCCGATAATAGTAAGTGCCCCAAGGTGTAGTGAAGGCAGTCTTCTCGGTGTCTTCTTCATCCATCAACACCTGATGATACCCAGCATAACAATCTACAAAAGATTGGATCTCATGTTTGGCACAATTATCAACAAGGATGTGGATGTTGGGCAATGGGAAATTGTCTTTGGGACTTACCCTGTTCAAATCTCGATAATCCACACATACCTGAGTCTTTCCATCTTTTTTTGGCACTGGAACTACATTCGCCAGCCACATGGTGTACTGGACTACCCGAATTACTCCCGATTTCAACTGCTTGGTGATTTCTTCTTTAATCTTGTCACTGACATCAGTTTTCAACTTTCTCTGCTTTTGTTGAACCGAGGGACAATCAGGATGAATTGGCAATTTATGCACCACTAGATCAACACCTAATCCTGGTATGTCATCGTATGACCAAGCAAACACATCTTTAAATTCAAAAAGGAGTTGAATTATCGCGTCTCGTGTTTTTTCGTCCGTGTGAATGCTTATTTTGGTCTCTCGGATTTCTTCAGGAGTTCCCAAATTAACCAGTTCGGTGTCATTCAGATTCGGCTTAGGTTTATTCTCAAAGTATTCCAATTCTCGATTTATTTCCCTAAAAGCCTCTTCTTCGTCATATTCTGGTTCTTGGTTCATTATTTCACAATTAAACAGCTCGTTGTGATCTGGGCGTGAAGTCCGCAAGCATGTCATATTATTTAAAGCCGCATTATTATAACTGAAAGAAAAGATAAAGGAAAAATAACAAAAAATCAGAACAAAGGAAAAATGAGAAAACACTGATTTTTATTTCTTGGAATTTGGAAGATAACAAGGTTTATATTTCAGGAATTCAAAACAAAAAAACTGAAGGAAAAACATCTGAGTTACACCCTGGGGATAACTCGTGATGCAGGAAAGGTGGCGGGATAGGTCTACCCGAACTCCCGTCTAGTTGGGAACGACGTGGCCTCCCAGTTTCAAAGCTTGGCGTTTGGCCCCACATATAGCATGTCAGCGGTGCTTGTGCCTTCTCCCGGTTGAACCATGTGAGCTTCGTAGAGCATTCCTCTCATTGCCTCACAGATCTTCTCGATCTCCTCGGCTGTGAAAACCTCATCGTCTTCTTCTTCGATGTATTTCGGTCCGACGAAAGTCTCGTATAAATCTGGCAATGGCCGAGGCAGTTTACAACCCTCATTTTTCCTCTTCCTTGCCCACTCTTCATCTTTTGGAGTGGGTTGAAAACCTATCCCAAAAAGTTTCTTGGTGGAAGGCAAGGTGATGAGTTCCGTTATTCCTTGCAGTGCTCGTCCAAGCCCTGTCCCTGGCCTGAATCCATGTCGGATCATTTCCTTAGCCACCATGATTGAGGCGTTGGACAAGAAAGGTTGGGGGAAAGGTCTTCCTTCTTCATACTGCTCCACTAGTACAACTTCGAAAGCCTGATAAACCGCGTGCTCGCTCCCTTCCCTTGCTTCAAGATACGGGTTGGATGGGTCCCGATAAATAGACTGTTCGTCTTCTACGTGGATCACAATTTCCCGATCTTCGTATTCAAACTTCACCATTTGGTGGAGAGTGGAAGGCACAGCCCCTGCCGCATGAATCCAAGGTCTGCCGAGGAGAAAATTGTAAGACGTATCCATGTCAAGCACCTGGAAAGTTATTTCAAACTCCACTGGTCCTATAGTTAACACCAAGTCTATTTTCCCGAGGGTGTTCCTCTTGACGCCATCAAAAGCCCTTACGCAGACATTATTGGGGCGGATTCTTCCGGTCCCAATTTCCATTCTCTACAGCGTGGAGAGCGGACAAATATCAACACCTGAACCTCCATCCAACATTACCCGCTTGACGTAGTAGTCTTCGCATTTAACTGTCAAATGTAAGGCTTTGTTGTGAGCTGCTCCCTCTAGAGGTAAGTCGTTCTTGCTGAAAGAAACCTGGTTAACTGCGAAGAACCTCTCCGTCATTCGTTCCAGTTGTTCGACTGAGGTTTCAACTGGTATGTATGCTTCGTTCAGGGTCTTGAGCAAGATCTTTTGGTGTTCGGCCGACCTCATTAGCAGAGATAGCATGGACACTTGCTCGGGGCACTTGCGTAGCTGATCCACCACTTCGTAGTCTGGCATTTTCATCTTTTGGAAGAAAGCTTCCGCTTCCTCAATGCTTACAGGCTCCTTGGGTGGGAAGCGTTTCCGTATGGCGTTGTTTAACTCTTGAGTGTTCGAATACCTTCCAATGAAAGTATTTTCCGGAAGTTCTCCCGTGACTTCTCTGCCTTTGTACGTAATCAATGTTCTTTTTTAGTTCCATGGTACTGCGGACGGGTCTGTCAATGGCTTCTGTGGCACGCGTCCGATAACCACTGGCTCATTCAGCCGAGGTGGTTGAATCGTCCCCCGGACTACATAGGCCCCTTTTGGTACGTACATTGGTTTTGTCCTTTTGACTTCGAATCTCTGCGGCTTCTCTGCTCGTCCTTGTGGAACGTAGAGAATTTCATTCCTTACAGGCACCGTCGTTACTGTCTTTGTCTCGACCTTTTCTTCGGGCTCAACCTTGACAGCACTAGCCTTCTTTTCCCCTTTCTCTAGCTTCGGGGTAGTTTTAGGCTTTTCCCTGCATCGACAATGGCGATTATAGATTTTAAGGCAGGATCAAATTCTTTGTCCTCACAAATCATTCCAATCAACGGCCCGTTATTGTGAGCGGGAACGGATTGTTAGTCACATTTGGGACCTCCTCGTCCCTCAGTACTATCTTCCCCTGCTCTATCAAGTTCTCAACTGCCCTTCTCAAAGTCCAACAATCATTTATATCGTTCCCTTCTGCTCCTGAATGATAAGCGCACCTAACACCGGCTTTGTAAGCAGGTGATGCCGGATTGTGCCTTGTCTGAGGGACTGGCTGTAGGAAACCCATCTGGACTAGCTTTGGGAACAAGGTAGAATATGGTTCACCGATGGGTGTGAAAGTCCGTCTTCTAGGTGGTTCCTGAGGGCGAAAGTTATTTTGAGGGGGCTGTGGATTATAGTGGTTCCGGTAGGGAGGCTGGTTTCTAGGAGGTGGAGCTTGGCCTCGATTGGCTTGCTGTGGTGGATGGACATAGGGCTGGGTATTCATGACCATGTAGGGTTGAGGAGCATAAGTCACATTTTGGTGGGGGTAGTAATGCTGTGGGGTTCATTGTGGAAAACGGGGCCTGGGATTACGATATTCCCTCGCTTCTGATGCTGCCATGAACGTTTCTTCCTTTTTCTTTCCTCTTGCCATTCCTCCGGACCCGCTTTGGACGGCTTGGGAGGTTGCCCTTATGGCTGCTTGACTTAAGATTCTACCCGTTTTCAAACCATTCTCTACCATCTCCCCGATCTTGATTGCTTCCGCGAAAGGCTTTCCCATGGCTGACATCATATTCTGGAAATAGTCTGATTCTTGAGCCTGGAGGAAAGTAGTGACCATTTCTATCTCGTCCATAGGAGGTTTTACCCTTGATGCCTGCTCGCGCCATTTAATAGCATATTCTCTGAAACTTTCCGAGGGTTTTTTCTTCAAGTTTGATAGAGAATTTCTGTCTGGTGCAATGTCAATATTATACTGAAATTGTCTCACAAAATCTCTGGCGACATCATCCCATATATGCCATCGAGATATGTCTTGGTCCATATACCACTCTGAGGCTATTCCTATCAGACTTTCTCCGAAGTATGCCATCAACAATTCTTCTTTGCCGCCGGCTCCCCGCAATTGGTTGCAATACTTCTTGAGATGAGCAATGGGGTCGTCGTGCCCGTCATACTTTTCAAGCTTTGGTGTTTTGAAAACCACGGGTAAGTGCACGTGAGGGAACATGCATAGATCGGTATAGGAAACACTCTTTTGCCCTCTTAAACCCTGCATGTTTTTCAAACTCTACTCGAGGCTCCTCATTCTTTTTGCTATCTCATCTTGTTCAACAGCTTTGGGGTTTTGATCCTGCCCAGGTGCAAACTCGTATTGAGGTTGTTGAGGATGAGTGCTGGTGGTGAACCGAGTTGGTTCTAGTGAGAAGGATGGTGCTTGAAATGTGAATGAGGATGAGTCAAAATTCGGCCTGTGTGTAGCGGGTTGTGCCACGATTGGACAGGGAGGTGCAGTGAATATGTTCGTAGCTACATCTGTTGTTGACATCCGGGGATAAGAATCAGAGGGTGATCCAGCAAAGTGGGCTGAAATGGCCGGGTACCCGAATGGGGTGGTTGGATAGCTTATGGGGACGTTGGAAGTCCCACTTGTCCTGGAGAACAACTCAGGGAACCCAGGGATTGCACTCGATGGCTCTTTCCCGTTATTCCAGTCATCCAACATTTCCAACATGCGGAGCCGCAGGATTCTATTTTCCTCATCAGTTGCGGATTCGAGCGTCAGGACGGCGGAGATTGAACTCTCCTCGGAGACAGGAATTGTCGGCAAAGGAATTTCTGAAGACATCTCTATGCTTCCCTTTGATCTTGTGAAGTAAGTGTGAATACTCCCTCTCGACTTAACAACGGGTAACTGAACACTTCCTTTCGACCTCGTGAAGTATGAATGTGAGGCCAGACTTCCACCGAACCAAACCACCTTTTTTTTTCTAAAAACCTGAAGGACTCAGCAGCAAGCAACCGGTTAGTGTGAAACAAACAACAGATAAGTAATCGCATGTTGGGGTGTGATGTACCTATACAGTTAAGTGAATTTCTACATGTTTGCAACGAAGACATGCGTCAGTCCGGCTTCTCTTTAGGTTTTCCATTATTTATCATCATTTTTTTTATTATTTCCTATTGTTATTGTTTTCATTATTTGCAGTTAAAAAATGTGACCGGATCCGATGAGGATTGCCTACGTATCACGATGCCGCGTGAATCAGATCATTACGTAGTTCAAAATAGATGAGTGTAAAAGAAGCACGCATTTTATTACTGAAACAATCCATTACAACCAACATTTGAAAAAGGGAAAATAACAAACCTTGAAAATAAGTACAGACTCAAACGGACTAATGCACCCTGGTGCGAAAAGACGGACAGAAGATGCTAAGATACAGACTCGACCTATGAATACATTAAGGTTTCGAGAATCTGTGCCCGCGGGGCATCGTTCTGCCTCGCTGCGGTCTTAGGTGTGAGATCCCTTTCAAGTTGTTCCAGCTCATGCATGGTCTGCTTGACATAAACCTCACTGCCGAGAGAACGGTAATGTTGGTCATGTTTTCACACCGTAGACACCTTCTGATGATGGCATGGGCAATGGTCCTAATCTTATCCCGGGTTTGCCTTCTTTCTTTGAGTAGGTGCTCTATTTGATCCTTACGGGCTGTCATAACCCGAGAATCTTGGAGGCATTGATTTTGCCACTGCTGAATTTCTACTTCCATCTGGGCTAAAAGCTTGCGGAAATGTCTATTTTCAACTCCAAGGGTTCGAGTTTGCTCAAATGCTCTGCCCACCTTTTCCTTCAGATTGGCAATGGTTCGCTCGTGATCCCTTTCCAACTGACGCAGGTGCCGGTTACGCTTTTCTATCCTTTTTGCCCAGTGTGCTTCGAGCCCTGCTATGGTATTTTCTGACTCACTCCGGCACTCCCCAATTTCCATCCTTAAAGCTTTTATAAATCGTTCATCCGACCGGCTCCTTGGCTGGTTATCAGCATCTATCCTCATCTGTTTGATCTGGGCCCTAAGCATCTCGTTTTCTTGGGTCAACCTGTTCTTTTCCCCCAGATCGGTAGCAACTTGCACGTTGTGCTCATATTTCAGACCTTCAACTTGTTGCTTCAGTTTGCCGATTTCAGCATGATAGCTTCTTTCTTTTGCCAACCAATCCCACTGCTTTTGCGACGACTCAGCGAAATTCAGGATATGGGGTCTTTTAGCCGGCCTTTCATGTTCAAGTTCTGTTCTGTACCACGCAAGGTAACCTGGCACCATTTCAATTTTTGCCCGATTCTGCACACAAGTATCCGCTTTCAAATATTGACATTCATTCCAGATCTGGCGGATTTTTGCTTCAGGAAATTGTCCATCAGGGCTTATCTCAATTGTTTGAGCACTAAGATCTTCCTCGTGTGGTACTATCTGGCATCTTTCGAGTTGTCTCAAGACTCGACAGGGCGCGTAAGGTTGAATGTTCTTAAGTCCCATCAGTAGAAAGTGAGTTCTAGCTGCTGGCATATACATGACCTCATCAACAGGCAACCATCCCTGTGTCCACTGTATTTGGCTGGCAGTGAGAGTCTGAAAGAATGAAGTCCATGCCATAACTCCTTTGGGCAGACTGACCTCCTTGGTTCTCGTGTAAAACTCTTCTATGCAAGTTTTCTTCGAGGAACCATGGCTCAAAAGCTCGGAACGATGGCAGAGATGTTCAATCATCCATATTTGTAGCAGCAAGTTACACCCTTCAATGAAGTTCCCCCCGGCTTTGCAGGCTGTGAGAGCTCGAAAGATATCGGATACCACCATAGGCGCAGGAGTACTATCACTCTGTGTGAGCAAAGTACTGACGACCCCGTATATTTTTAGATCAATATTTCCGTCCTTCCTGGAAATACCAGAAGTCCCAAAAATGTTATCATGAAAGCCACCCGTCTGTGCTCATCCCACTTCTGACGACTACCTTTGCTGCAGAGCTTGTTAATCGGATTATTGAACCCTCCCACATGACCATACCTGTCGTATATGAAGCATGGATTACAAAAACCTGCGACCAAATCTGGGTTATGGACCGTTCTGGGTATTTTTAGTGAGTCTAGAAATCAATGCACCGTGACAGCTCTTGGGGCAACCAGGTATTTTTGCCTTAATGTAAGTTCAACATTTCCGATGTACCCAGCCATTTCCTCCAGAGTCGGGGTGAGTTCAAAATCGGAGAAGTGGAAAACATTGTGCGCTGGGTCCCAGTAGGTGACCAAAGCTCTTATGATATCTCCCCGAGGCTGGATTTCCAATAAACCCGTGAGATCTTTCAGATATTTCTTGACCTTATCTTGCCCTTCAATACCTAGATCATTCCACCATAGCCGTAACTTGACAGGGATTTTAGTCATTATTGAATAGTGTTCCTTTCGCATTGTGCTCATCCCGCACATTTATTAAGGTGACTTTAAGCAAAATGATTTGACTCAAAAAAAAAAAATAATATATTTTGACGACATTTTTTTTCAAAAAAAAAAAAGATCCGATTTTCGAACACGACCTTTCAGCACTTCGGGGATGAATATTTTAAGGCTGTGAGGGTCAACCGATCAGAAATTCTAAAAGATGACCGAAAGTGGTCGTTCATGCAAATCAGCCTTCCCCCGTCCCTTTCGGGAACATTTGGCTATTTTTGACAAAAACAAATCACTTGGTTTATTTATGACTCCCTTTTTAGTAATGAACCAGCATGGGGAACACGGCCTCACAGAGCCTCGGGGACGAGGATCCTAAGGTTGTTGGGCAATTTGGTCAGAAAAATAAAAATGACCAGTAATGGCCGTTTGTGCAAAGTCAGCCTTCCGGCGTCCCTTTCGAGAATATTCAGCTATCTTTGACAAAACGGCATTACCCGACTCATTCATGACGAAATTAAAATTCTAACATTTTGGCTATTTTGAAAAGGGGAGGTTGGGCCCGATGAGGGTTGCCTACGTATCTCGCACCCTATGGGAATCAAATCGGCGTAGTTCGGGCCTGATCAAGCATAGAGTAAAACCCCTTCTGAATACAATCTTTTAAAGAAAAGGAAAAATATTTTTCTGGATTTTTATATTTTTTTATTTTTTTATTTTTGAAAAGAGATAAAGACTAAAGAAAAATCTTTTTAAGGAAGTATTTGGACTATTAGTCTGAATTTATAAAAGAGATACTACAAAAGAAACAACATTTTTTTTTGAATTTTGACTTTCCCTTTTTATTAACTTTTAAATAAATATATATATATATTTTTTGGATTTTGAAAGTGATTAAAAAAAAATTATATGTTTTTTTTAATAAATCAAACTAAAAGACAAATTTTGTTTTCATTTTTTCTTCCTTTTTTTTTAGAAAATTCCGGCGAGGTTTTGATACTACTTGGACATTGGTTTTATTTTTCCAAAAAAAAAAAGTAATTATCTCCCTACGCTGCTATTTTTTTTAAAAGTTTTTTCTTTTTTAGAAACCGGTCAGCATGCAGAACTGCAACAAATAAATGCGCAAAACAAACGGGATGCAGCAGGATGGTCTTTTCATTTCAGGTTGCATGTCCTAGACGGACTCAACCCCTGTGTTGAGTCCCCTATGTCAAATGCAACATGATGCAAATAAGCGTTCCTACTAGGGATCCGGCATGAGGTTTTGTTATACTAGGTTTATAACCTGGGTATATGTTCTAGACTGTGTACCCGAGCGGACAACTCGAGTCGAGGAGGGGGCTACGTACCGGGGACCCGCGAGATCGTCCGGCTTTGTAACTTGTCCGGCCTCTTTCTTATTTCAGGTATTGACACTAATAGAATAGGGAGTCTCGACCAGCGAGCTTCTCCCCGGAGGAAAGAATAGAAGGGTTTCGGCACAGTTTATATACAGTTCAGATAATATCAAAGCGATAAAAGACAACATTTAGCACGTTATGCCAAAACATGTAATAAAGATCAGATAATAAAGCCAAATATAACAATTATTCTAAGCTCAAATTCTTGAACCCTGAACCAAAGGTTCTGGGTTCGAAATCCCCAACAAAGTTGCCAGAGCTGTCACACCTCCTTTTTGCGCGCCCGCCCCAAAGGGTAAATGTGCGAGGGAATTTTTCCAATTTAAGTGACAATATTCGAAATGGGATTATATATTTAATTCAGAGTCGCCACTTGGGAAAGGTTTGGTTTTTGGTGTCCCAAGTCACCGGTTTATCTTGAATCCCAAATCGAGGAAATTTTCGACTTTCCAAATGAAGTCTACGAACCAGAAATTCTATGTAAGGAATTTTGTTGACCCGAGGGAAGGTGTTAGGCACCCCGAATCCCGCGGTTCTAGCACGGTCGGTTAAATTGTTATAATGGCTAAATATCCGATTTTAAATACATGTTATAACTTGTGTGCTTTTATTAGATTTAAACCGCTTTTATTATTATTTATTTTTTATGGAATTGCAACATTGTGAAAATGCATTTCGAACCACGTCACAATCAATGCGCCCGTGGTTGTTAATACATTCCGACTCCGTTGAGATTTGGATTTGGGTCACATAAATGCGCACCCGAATTTAAGAAGGTAAGATTATTAAAATGTGCGCCTGAAGCAATTAGCGTATTATTGTTTCTGGGTAAGGCCGTGGAATTTTGCTAAACGGCTCATCCCGAAGTCTAAGTAATTTTAATTAAACATTTATCGAGGGCCCCGCAATTTGTGCGTTTTATTGGGCGAGGCTCATCTCATTTATTTTAACAGGATAATCCTAAAGTGCCTACATTTTTCTATTAAAATTGTCTCTACAAAATGAAAGAGAAAAGGTCTTAATTTATTTACATGCTTGAGTTGTTATAGTTGAGTTTCGAATATGATTCATAAATTCTGAAAATGATGCAAGCAGGGAAGTGCTTTGCCAATGCGGGCCCAGGCCCAACGTGTATGGCATAAAACTAGACCTGGGCCGTCTTATTCACATATTACTACCTAGTTACATTATACTAGGCATGTTTTCAGTTTGTCAAATTAAAAAAAAAAACTTAGCAATCTAATTTTAATCCTAAACCAATTACATGCTGAAATTAACCAATATTATTTAACTAAACAATATTATTACAAGTTCCGAAATGGTCTATTCGTTTGATTTTTAACTAGACGGAGTTACTACACCATTTATTTATTTTTAGGCAATATATATAGATAGTTCATCCGTTAAGCTATCGTCAGATGTTCCACTATATATATTAAATAGCTATATGATTCTGATTTTTGTAAGCTAAATAATTTATATATACAAATAAAATTCAGAATATAATTAAAATAAATTTAGAACTTCAATTCTTCATTTTCGTATTCATGATTCCTGTTTCAGTTTACAATAATCAGCGTATCAGTTGTGTACCTCATATTGGAAGCAAAAGAAAAGTGAGATCAGCAGAAACTCAGTAGCATACAACAACAGCAACCCCAGCAACCAGTAACAACCAGCAACGAGAAACTTAGTGACATATTTCAAAATCAAGACAAAAATCCAGAAACACTAACAACAATCAACGGACAGAAGCAAAGGGAATCTTTTCAGATTTGAAAAACTAGTTAGAGTTTAACCCTTAATTTTGAATCCGTATATCAGAATATTTGGATTGTATATCAGGTGTATACTATTCTTCTTTTGAATTTCCAGAATGTTTTTCTTTTTATTTTCTGAAGTCTTAGTATTTTTTTTCGGAATTTCCTCTCTCTTAAAATTTTCTTCTGTATTCCCTCTTTTTCTTTGTATTCTGTCCTCTTATTCTTTTTTCTGTCTTCTCTAAAATCTGATTCAAGTTTTTCATTTATATCCCATCCCAAACCCTTTAATCAATTAATAAAACAACCACTTTCCCCTACCAAACCCACTATCTTCCCACTCATCCCCCTTTTAATTCCACTACCTAATGTTTTGTCCCCCACTATATTAAACTAAAGAATTATTCCCAACCCATTATGTCTTGTCCCCCATGCCTAACATAAACAATTATATCACCCACACCCCATTACAATTTGTCCCCCATGCTTAACATAAAGAATTATTCAAAATGTTCAATTACCAAACTACCCCTCCGACCTTATTGCAATTACCATTTTACCCCATCAGCTATAACCAATCACATAATCAAACTCAACCAAAATATAACCAATAAGACCAATTTCTTAAACAAACTCTGTTAACAAACCATATGAACACAGATGAATCATTCAACTTCAAATTAATGGAAATAAATTAACCATATTGGGAACAAATCCTGGTTAACTTAGACCAAAAATGGATGAGCAAGGAAACAACAATACTAACAACAAAATACATGATTCAAGCTAAATCAACAAATCAAAAACCAAAACATAAACTCACATTAAATCACTGGATTAAAAATGAACTTCAAACAAAGATGGACATGAATTAAATCTATTTTAAACAACAAAACATGACGGATTCAAATGATTAAACCAACATATTTCCCTATTACAACTAAATTCTTTTAGACAAATAACAAAAACAAAACCGAAGAAGAAACAATTATGAATTTAAATTTGAATCTAACAACATTAACAATTTCTGAAAAATACGTAAAATACATGAAACAAACTGAAGAAATAATTAATTAAACTTCAATTTGAAACTAACAACATTAAATTAACAATTTCACAAGAACAAACTGAAAAATTAACAAAACAATGAACACAAACAAAACAAAAATCAAATATTTACCGATTTTAGATTCGCCGGATTGAAATGGCGAACAATGACTGACCAACGACGAACTCGTATGGACTGTTTTGACGACCCCAACCAAAACTCGGACAAACGAAGACGAAGACGAATTTAAGAAGCAACTGAAGCAGCGATGAAGCAGTAGCAACAGGTAGTTTGGATGGAGACAAGTGAAGCGAAGCCTTACGTCCATGCCTGGAGCTCGAGAGCTCGACCACTCAACTCGAGCTCGACGAAACGAAGAAGATGAAGCAGCCACGACTGGGTTTCTTTGGACGTAGCAGAAGCAAAGAAGCAGCTGGAAAGAAGCAGCTCTTTCCAAGAAGCAGAAGCGTGAAGGCGACGAGGGAACTGAAGCATGGCGAGGCATTGAGCGACGACGAGGGTGGAAGAAACAACATCAACCATGGTAGAAAGAAGAGAAGTAGCAGCGTCGATGTTGAGAAGAAGACGCAGCAGCAACGCAGCTGAAACAGATGTTGGACGAAGCTGAAGGCAGAAGCAGCTGGTCGTTTGGACGTGAGGTTAAGGAAGAAGAAAGCAGAAGCAGCTGGTCGTTTGGAGAAGGTCAACGCAGAGGCAGCAGCTGGGGACGATGGTGAGGCAGCCATGGCGGTCCGCGCGATGAACAATAGGGTCATTTGGTTGCTCTGTCAGTGGTGAAGCTGCTCGAGGATGACGATGGCTGCTTGAGGACGACGATGGAGATAAGGTGGTTTATAGAGGGGATGTGCGTGTGTGTGCTTGTGTCGAAGAAGACGAAGCTGCTGGAGCTTAGCCATGGCAGCCATGGATGTGTGTTTTAGAGTTTGGAGAAGAAGAAGAAAAGGTGGGGGGGGAGGATAGTTTGGTGTTAGGTTTTTAGGGTTTTTTCTTTTGTTTTGTTTTTTGAAATGCAAGATAGGGGGGTGTTGGGTCTTTTGGGTTATGGACCGGGTCGACCCGGTTTGAAATGGATCGGGTCGTGGGGAAGGTTGGACAATTTTTTGGGCTTGTGGTTTGAAATTGAAGAAGAGGCCCAATTCCGATTTTCTTTATATTTTCGCTCTCTTTTCTTCTTTTATTTTTCTAAAACTAAATTATAAAAATACTTAAATTATTATTAAGGACTAAATTAAGATATAAAAGCGCAAATTAACTCTCAATAACAATTAACGCACAATTAAGTAATAATTAAGCATAAAATTGTATATTTGGACATTAAATGCTAAAAATGCAAAAGATGCCTATTTTTGTAATTTTCAGTTTTTGTAAAGCAAACTTAATTACTAACAATTGTAGAATTAAATCCTACATGCAAAATGCGACATATTTTTGTACTTTTTATTAATTTAACAAATAAACATGCATAGACAAATACAAATAATTATCCAAAAATGTCACAAAAATTCTCAAAATTGCACACCAAGGAAATTTTTTTTTTAGGAGTAATTCTCATATAGAGCAAAAATCACGTGCTTACACTTCCCTAACCCTAGCCCCCTCTCACCGTCTTCCACCTTAAACTTACTGGAATCCATGGCTTCTCAGGCCATGAGAGTCTTAAACTCACCTCCCTTTGCTCTTGTACACTTGGTACTTGAAGATTCGGGGTCTGACCTCGAAGGTTCTCACTTAGATCTTTGCTGGCTCAAGGTTTCACGGCCATCTCCGGCTTTGCTCCGGCGTATCCTGGTGTTATGAGCTTGTTTCTGACTTCTTCGACTCAGATCGGAGACCTTTTCAAAGCCTTTCTCATTCTAGGGTTCTTCTGAGACCCTAACCCTTCGAGGTTTCCTCCGATTTTTCTTAGATATGTTATATATCTATGCTCTACTTGAGTTTTCAAACCATTTCCCCAATTTTTTCTTTCAAAAATTATTTTTTTAAGGTCTTTCTTTTCCGATCTGGGGTTTTCTAAAATGTTTAAGTGATTTCTGACTTTCCTTTTCCTTTACGTGTACTTGCTCCTACTGTGTTCTTGTATTATTCCTTTTACCATGCTCCTGTATAACTATCTTACTATGTTCTTCTATTGTGCTTTTCTGCTATAATTTCCTGATGTTTTTGTGTTCTTCTACTGTATTTTCCTACTAAGTTCTTAAAATTTCTTTGTTTGCCTTCTACTAAGCCCTGTTTAAGTTCCTTTTAGAAAACTCCTTAAGCATGTTTCTTCTACTATTCCTACCAGTATTTCCATTATATTCTGTGAATCTCTCTACTGTATTTTTCTACAGCGTTCTTAAGTGTGCTTACTACTTTTCTTCTACTGAACTTTGTTTGAGTTCTTCTAAAAGAGCCTCTTAAGCATGTTTCTTCTACTATTCTTGTCAATATTTTCCATTCTATCCTTTGAATCCTGCTACTGTTTGCATGTTACTTTGCTACCATGTTCTCTCATGAGTTCTGAAAGAAGAATGTTAGAAGCTTCAATTCTCTTCTAAAACCTCTACACATGTCACGACTTAACTTGCTTGCCCTCTCCTTTATGTTTTTTGGTTTGTTTGAACTAGGACTTTATTTCAAAGACCCATTAGCTCTTTCAGAGTGGTTTTAAACCTCTGAATGAGTTCAGATATCTTTGTTTTTATATAATGTTGAACATTTTCTTTCTACTGATTTTACAAAGGCATGAAAGTTCTTTCTTGTTTAAGCATGTCTGTATGCTTTTATATGTGTGTTGAACCTTTATTTAAAAAGCTTTCCAACTTATGATTGATTCAATATTTTTTTTAGGATTGATTGATTGTTACTGATTTTCCTTAAATAAAACCTTTCCTCACTTTTCCTGACTTGGTTCATTCATACCAAATCTCGGACCTTGTGATTTACTGGCTGTTAACTGATTTCCTTTCCTTATTTGCACAAACTGTGTGCTGTCAAGACCCTGTCCTTAAATAGACCTTTATGTATTTACCCTTTTATGCTGGTTTGGAAAAGGTTTGATGAATCCATTTCCTTAATTAGTTTTGCCCATTTGAAATTAGAATCCCTTAATTAGAGGGAAACCTTGTGTAATTGATTTTCAAACTATTTTCTTACCTATTTATGCTTGCTTTCTACACTATAAAAGGTGCACAACCCTTCTGCACTTTAACAGACTCTCAATTTAACACTTTTATACTACTCAAGTATCATAGTTCTCTAATCATAACATTCTGACTATTTGCTTGCACTTTGGCTTCACAAGACTACAGCTTTCTTTTCTTGTTTCCCTGAAACTGGTATGTTCTAGTTTGATTTTCAGCCTCATCCCAATGTGTTTATTTTACAGTTTCTACACCCTAGTTTGCTTTACTGCCTATGTTTAATGTTAATTAGCAAATGTTTCTACTATGAATCCCTGCACCCCTGTCCCCTTCTATGTGTTTGAGTTGAAGTTCAGAATATGGCAACATCCAAGTTGTTGCTCATGTCTGGACCTAATCCCTTAGGGGATCCTAACTCCCAAACAATGTGGCCAACAGGCTGGTTGGGGTGTGCCGGCACTCCAATTGCTAGGTATGACCACTAGCTTGTCTTGGCTTTACCCAAAATCCCCTCTCTGCACTTACACTCTCTCTTAGATTCTAAGTTCTGCCCCCCCTCCTATGAGCCTTGCTTTGGGATCTTGAGTTCCCTCTGAACTTGGACATTTGAGGGCTGGCCCTTCCACACTGCACTATGACTCATATTCTGCAATATACTTGGGTATGAGCACTGCCCGGAGTCCATTTGAGACTCTTAGGGAGCTCTGACACATCCCAAGTAAGAGAAAGGCTTTGTATATTTGATCTTTGGAGTTGGTTCATTTCATATTTCAGACCTGAAGTCTGAATTAGGCTCCACTTGGTTGTACTTTAATTTCCGATGTTATTTGCTTTTCTTATTCATTCTGGGCTGTAATAATTTGTAATAACTTATGGGGTTTTAGTGAAAAGGGGAGGGTAAATCATGCATACAAAAGGGGTAGATATCATGTTCATAGGTATTTATTATACTTCTGCAATCATGTCCTACTTTCAATTCTGCGTTTTTATATAGAAATCCTATTTATAGGTTCTGCATTTTCATATAGAATCCTGTTTATAGGTTTTGCATTTTCATCTAGAAATCATGTTTACAGGTCCTGCATTTTCATATAGAAACCATGTCTATAAATTTCTGCATTTCTGTACTATCTAGAAAACATGTTTATAGGTTCTATATTTCATAATGCTGCATATCATATAGATAACCTATCTATAGGTTCTGCATATGCATCTATCACTAGGCAAACGTGTTCACAGGTTTTAATAACAAACAACATTTTAGATACCATGCCTATAGGACTCCTGCATTTTTATTTCGACTATAAACGTTTTTTTAAATCAATAATGCTTAGTAAGCATGCCTATAGGAGTAATCAACTGAATCTGAATCGTCTATCTCGCTTATAAGTCTAAAAAAATAGTGGTAACGTTGCTTAATATTTGCAAAACTTATGTTCTTGCAATTAATAAGTCCTTTTCTTTAAAATCAGTATATTTCTATTATGCATTGATATCATGCCTATAGGTTTCACCTAGGCAAGCTTTAGGGTAAAGGTTATAACTGCACAAGTCTTTGATAATTACAACCAACGGGCAGGCCTAATTCGGACTTCTTATCTGAAAATATGTGATAAATCAGCCTGCTTTAACGTTTTTTTAAGTTTAACTCAGACCATAACCAGTACATGCAAGACATGCTAAACAATCTGTCTTTAAGTTGAGAAGGCCTGTTTGAGCCTTTAAATGTTATGTGTTTTCCCATAACTGCTCTATGTGTTTTGTTTGACGCCCTATATTTTGTCCTTTAAACCATAAAATCCCAATCTCCCTTACCTTTAGGACTAGTAGTGCCAAATGCCTCCAGGGCTGATAGGATTGGGACGGGTAAGAGCATGTAATAAGTAACGAAACTATTTCGCATTTTAATACCTTATCGGGGTGGGAAATGGTAGATATGGATATGATGACCGATGCGCTAATACCACGTGTAAACCCTCTTCTGAGGAGTGATTACCGGGTATTGCATTGATGTGATCCATATTGTTTGTAAACCTAGGACTCCCTTCCCTTTAATTGTGTATTTTATTACTTTTCAGAATTTTCAAACTATTTCCTCAAAATTTCAGCTTTCTTTGTTTCTTCAAACTTTAATTTATTTGACTCCATAATGTGACAATCCCTCATATTTGAAACTTTTATTTGCTTACTTGTCACTTGTACTTAAAGTCACAATTGTAGCATGGCCAGGAACCACACTAGTGGATCCTGAGGGGTGCCTAACACCTTCCCTTCGGGATAATTTCTAGCCCTTACCCAATCTCTGGTTTTCTAGATCAATTCCTTCCTAGTGTCCTAATGCACTTTAATTATTAGGTGGTGACTCTTCAATTCAAACCCAATTCCCAAAAAGGGAACGAGTTGTCCTCCCAAATGTCATAAACCCGATTTCGCGAGAAAAGGGGGCGCGACAGCATGGCGACACTGCTGGGGAAATACTTTTAGGCTTTTACCATTTCAAACTATTACTGTGACTTTACCTTTCTTCTGTGATTTATTTGTTTAATACCTTTAAGCATTTAATTCCCTCTTCTACTGCAAAAGCTAACTTGTCTCTTGTTTCTTTCCCTTGTTTCTTTCATTGCTTTCCTTTACTGCACTCCTTTATTACTATTTTAAATTATTATCACTTTATGAACGTGCAAATACGTGACAACTCATTTTAATTATTGCATAAGCATGCTTTCAACATCATATTCCACTCGTGCCAAACAAATACCATGGCAACACTTATAATTATTGGTTGCGCTCTTCTGATATTATCACCCTTTAAATTCGGCAAAGGCGTATTTGCGGTAAAACCAGTCGATCAACGGTGTAGTTGACAGTTCTATGCCTTTCCCTCTTGAGTTGTCCGCTCAAGGGTACCAGTCTAAAACCCCCATAGAAATCTTACTCTGTTTAATTATGCATGCATCATGGTCAAACCTAGTGAGTCAATTATGTTGTCCGCATAATAACTCTTTAAGATAGCCTTATCCAAAGTCCACTGGGTTTCCCAAAAACCCAAACGGACACTATCACGTTTTGTGCATTCATTTGGAGAACTAAACGCTTTTATGCCAATTATTGGTATTTAATAGTCGAGTCTGGTGGGGTTAATGGCCTAAACCTTTTGTCTTGCAGAAACATGAGGCATGAAGTCCCCAGATTCGGCATGGTCACAAATATCCACCCAAGGTTGCTAAGCTGGTGGGAGGATCTTCATTCCAGTGATCAGACTCTTGTCTGGAAATACCTAGGAAATATACCTTCCCTCCTGGAGGTCCAACCCAACAACAAAATCATAGAAGTTGCTACTCTGTTTTGGGATTGTGATAGATCCGTGTTTTGCTTCGGAGAGATTGAGATGACACCCTTGCTAGAGGAAATAGGAGGAATGGCTGGTATACCATGGGAGACCCCGGGTTTGTTAATGCCGGAAAATCGCAAGGGTAGAGGTTTTCTCAAAATGATGGGCCTCAAGAAGAATCCAGACTTGACATGTTTGAAGGAGTCCTACATTCCCTTTGATTATTTGTACGAGAGGTACGGTCACAGCAAATCCTACCGTACTTATCCGGATGAGTTCGCCCTTACATCGTTGGGACATATTCACCGAAGGGTCTTTGTCTTCATGTTCTATTTCTTGGGGATGTTAGTGTTTCTAATGAAGAAAGCAAGGATCTAAACCAGGCTAGCCATGGTCACCAAAACTTTGATGGAGGGAATTGGGGGACAACCATTTAGCATAGTGCCCATGATCATCGCAGAGATATATCGAGCCCTGGAAAAGTGTCAATAATGAGCCACACACTTCGAGGGATACAACTTGCTACTCCAACTCTGGCTCATGGAGCATCTCCAAAGGGCTGAATATCAGCAAAAGATTTAGTGTAGAGACTGGGACGATCATATAGCCTTCCATCAACCAAGGCGAATGAACTACATGCCTAACATGTTTGCTCATCCAGAAGATGCCAAGGGATGGGTGGAGCTATTTGAAAATCTGACTGAGGATCAAATACAATGGATGTTCGAGTGGTTCTCTACTGAAGAGTTCATCTCCCGATCCAGGGATGCACCATTTCTCATACTAATCGATTTGAGAGGAACCTACCCTTATGTACCTCTCCGGGTTATGAGACAGGATGGTATGAAACAGGTTATACCAAGGGTCGACAAGATGAGTCACTTCCGGGCCGACTTCCAAGCTGATGACAGTCCTTATAAGTGCCAAGCTCAGCATATGTGGCATTGCAAGATCATCATGGGGAGAGATACTATCGAGCCAGACAGATACCATGCTGGCTGCACCCCATACTATTCAGGATTGCTGGAGGACAATCACAATGGTCTGGGCCAACCTGGGTTTGTTCGAGGTCACAAAATCATCGATGAAAGGGCTGAAGCACAGGTCAAATACAACCAACTGCACAAGAGGATTCGGAAGTGTGAAAGCGAGCACCGTGAGATTCAAGAAGCCCACCAAAAACTGATTAAATAGTGGAAAGACATGGTTGTTAGTGCCAACAAGCGATTAGGATACCTGGAACGAGGTTTAGTGGAGCTGGAAAAGAAATTTCTCAAGAGGATCGAGGACTGCCAGAATGCTGAAGGAAACGAGGATGGACACCTGGCCAAAGCCTACCTGTTGTTGGGACTTCGCGAGCTGGTGAAGCTGTTCGATGGAGCCAAAGATGCCGAGTCTGGGGAAGGTCCTTCTAGGACCAAATAGATAGGAATTTACCTTTTCATTTTATGAATGTAATAAGGACAATGGCCATTAGTGACATTTTTATCTTCTGTTATTTAGTATCGTTTTGAGATTCGTCTTATTTTTATCAATAAAATGAGGCATTTAGCATTATAAGTTCTCCAAATCAACTTGTCACTAGGCCTACCTCGAGCCCAACAAGGCTCCCAAATTAGGACACGACTTATATTCTTGCACTACGTGTTTAAATATCACAACATTTCTTTTCATAATCCTCACTGACTTGTTGCCTTTTTGTTTTTATTTTTTTATTTATTCCCCTCCCCAAGGTTAGTTCGTGCACTTTGGCATCATCATCATATTCCAAAAGATCCAAGGGCCCTCCACCCGCTCCTCCTCCTAGCCCCGTCAAAAATAGGAACAAAGGAAAGATGGAAGATTTGAACAACACCAGAAAGGAAAACTCAACTGAACGGGTAGAGGTCACTCACGGTACTCTGGTTCCTAAGGAAAGTGCATCCCAGCTTGAGCAAAAGCTGTTGAAATTCCAAGAAGAACTTGATCAGGTCCAGAACTTGGCAAGCTTATCATTTTCCCTCACCACCCCAGATGTCAATTTTCCTAACGCTCAGAACCTACACCTCCACAAAACATCCCAAAACCACAAAACCATCCCGCTCCTCACCATCACTGCAACACCTGTTATACTTCCAACAATACTCCACTGTTAATTCCAAAACCGGTGAACTCCACAAATGACCATTTCCACACTCATAACACCCCCATCTACGTGGAAACCATGCCGCACTCTGCCCAACCCATTTCAAGCACACCCGAGTCTGATGATAAAGACTCACTCATCAGGAGTCTGGCTGAAGAGCTTAAGAAGTTGAATAGCTGAATTCAGGGTGTCAAAGAAGCAAAGGAATTGAGGGGCTAAACTATAAAGATCTCTGTATACAACCCGATGTTGAACTGCCCGAGGGGCACAAACCTCCGAAGTTTGAGATGTTTGATGGTATAGGAGATCCGAGAGTTTATTTGAGAACATACTGCGACAAGCTGGTCGGAGTAGGAAAAGACGGAAGGATCCGCATGAAACTCTTCATGAGGAGTCTGAAGGGAGATGCTCTGTCTTGGTACATTAGCCAAGATCTGAAGAAGTGGTCAAACTGGGTAAGCATGACATCCGATTTCATAGACAGGTTTAGGTTCAACACAGAAAATGCGCCAGATGTGTTCTACATCCAGAACCTAAAGAAGAAACCCACGGAAACATTCCGCGAGTATGCCACTCGCTGGAGGTCATAAGCTGCCAAAGTCAGGCCTGCTCTAGAGAAAGAACAAATGAACAGGTTTTTCGTCCGAACTAAAGACCCCCAGTACTATGAAAGGTTGATGCTGATTGAAAGCTAGAAATTTTCCGACATCATCAAGCTAGGTGAGAGGATCGAGGAAGGCATCAAAAGTGGGATGGTCACAAACTTTGAAGCTTTGCAGGCTACCAATAAGGCTCTACAGTCTGGTGGCACGTCCAAGAAAAGGGACATGGGCACCGTGATGGTTGCACAAAGAACTAAGTCCCCTATCAAATACCAAACCTACCTGATGCCTCCACTCACATATCAACCTGCTCCAAATTACCAAGCACCCTCACCTTTTACCAAGCCCCACCACCTACTTACCAATCACCTCTACCTCCCACATATCAACCCACCTCACCAAGATATTCTCAACCCGCACATGTATACCAAGCCTACAATACTCAACCCTCTCATTATCAATCACCTCCCACTTGCCAAAACTTTCCTAGACCCCGACCAAATTTCGATCGCAGACCTCCCAAACAATATACCATCACTGCCGAACCAATTGACTAGCTGTATGAAAGGCTCAAAGATGCTGGTTATGTCACCCCTATCCCCGCTATAACTCCTGAAAACCTTTCCCAATGGGTCAATCCTAATAAATCCTATGTATATCATTCCGGCATGAAAAGGCATACCATTGATGAATGCCGCTCTCTGAAAGATAAAATCCAAGCACTAATTGATAACAAGATTATTGTGGCAAAGTAGCCCGCTCCGAAAGTCCGTAATAACTCTCTACCAGACCACACGGGTAGAGGCGTTCACATGATTGAAATAGAGGACGACTAGGACCCCAAGGGGTCAATAGGTTTGATCACAGAAGGCGACGATCCAAAGAAACCAACAGTCACCCTTAATCCGATTATAGTCCAGATTCAGCCTTCTAGGGACGCTGAGGTGAACATGTCCATACCACTTGAGTTTTAAACACCATCCTCTGCAAAGACGCCAGCAGCGATCGAGGTCGAGTTTGGGTCCCCGATAAATGTACCTGAACCATTTGAAGTTGCGGTCTTGCTTTCCAAAATACAGGCTCCGTTCGGTGTAAAGGTGCCCATTCCAGTAGCAATGTCGGCTATATTGCCATTCCACACAAATATCATACCTTGGGACTACACAGTCGAGGCAAAAAGGAAACGGAAAGCCAAATCCAGAGAAGCAGTCGCGACACTGGGTATAACAAGAACCGGCAGAGTATACACCCCGGAACATTTGGCTAAATCAAGCAAGCAAGACTCTGGACGGCCAACCATCACTGAAGTTGGGCCCGATAATCTCTAGAGAAAAATACAAGCAAATGAGTACTCAGTCATCGATCAGTTGAACAAAACACCGGCACAAATCTCTATCCTAGCTTTGCTGCAAAGCTCCGATGCACACAGGAATGCCTTGTTGAAGGTGCTGAGTGACGCATATGTACCGAGCAACATCACTGGAAGAGAAATGGAAAACATGGTAGGCCATGTATTGGAGAGTCACAAGATCACTTTTCATGAAGATGAGTTGCCACTAGAAGGGTTGAGTCACAACAAGGCGTTGCACATCACTGTGTAATGTGAGGATTTTTTCATCACCAGAATCCTGATTGACGGTGGGTCCAGCCTCAATATTTGTCCGTTGGTAACACTCAGAACATTGGGAAAGAGTCTGCATGAGATCAAGGATGGGCCCATCAATATAAAGCTTTCGACGATTCCCAAAGGTCCAGTATTGGGGAAATTAGCTTGTGTTTGCAGATGGGGCCTACTTGGTTTGATGTTGAATTTCAAGTAATAGATGTGCCGGCATCTTACAACTTGCTGTTGGGACGGCCGTTGATTCATGCCACTGGGACCGTAGTGTCAACACTGCATCAGGCGGTGAAATTTGAGTGGAACCACCAAGGGGTGATCATTCACGGCGACGGTAGCAATCCCATATACAGTCGCCAAACCATCCCAGCAATTGGAGGAAGGAGAAAGATAGGCCGGGAAACCTATCACCACATCGAGTGAGTCAATGCCGTTGACAAAGACAAATGGTGGGACAACAAAATTGAAAGCATATTGAACTGGAGCAGATATGGGCCTAGCAAGGGACTTGGAAAGAACCTCCAAGGAATCGCCAAGCCGATCAAACTAAAGAAACATGGCACCACTTTCGGTCTGGGATACGAGTATACTTGGAAGGAATTCAACAACTGGTCGCCACCATGGCACAACCCTTACTACCCACTGGAGTAGCCGATACCCCATTTAGAATAGACTTTCCATCCAGTCGATGTTATATATGTGTCGGAAGAAGAGGAAGCACTGGCAGCAATAAGGGATTTATTCGTGGAAGATGATGACATGGATTGCTGTGTCATTTTCAAGGAGGGGGAGGAAGGCCCTTCTATACAAGCCGTAAGACGAGGAGCATGCCTCAACAATTGGACCATCAGAACCACCAGAGCCCGGAAAGCCTCGGGGTAGCAAGGTTGAACAAAACATCATACACTATTTTTTATTTTTACTAGTTGATTTTCCTTTCGCATTTTTGAATTTTCGCAATAACATCTTCCAATGTTCAAAACAGTTATGATTTATCAAAGCATTTCGGTTTCCTTACAAATCTTACTCTTATTATTTTCTCATTACTTTACTTATACAGTATTACCATTACCTATCTTGAAAATCAAGGAAGAAGTCACTAAGCAAGTTAAAGCTAAGGTTCTCAGGGTAGTAGAATATCTGACATGGTTAGCCAACATCGTGCCAGTGCCGAAGAAGGATGGGAAGGTCAGAGTCTGTGTCGACTATTGGTATCTCAACCGAGCCAATCCAAAAGACGACTTACCCTTGCCTAACATACACATCCTGATTGACAATTGCGTCAAGCACGAGTTGCAGTCATTCGTGGATTGTTTTGTTGGGTATCACCAGATCTGGATGGAGGAAGAAGACGCTGAGAAAACGGCTTTCATTACGCCGTGGGGAATGTACTATTACAGGATGATGCCGTTCGGGTTAAAGAATGATGGGTCCACTTACATGAGGGCATGACTACCATTTTCTATGATATGATACATAAAGAGATTGAAGTGTATGTAGATGATGTCATCATCAAATCCAAGAAAGCCACCGATCACATGGAAGATTTGAGGAGGTTCTTCAATAGACTGAGAAGGTATAACTTGAAGCTGAATCCCGCGAAATATGCATTTGGGTTTCCTGCCGGAAAACTACTTGGGTTCATTATGAGTCGCCGAGGAATAGAACTGAATCCATCAAAGGTCAAAGAAATTCAAGAATTGCCACCGCCAAAGAACAAGAAAGAAGTAATGAGTTTCTTAGGGAGACTCAACTACATCAGTCGGTTCATAGCTCAATCTACTATCATCTGTGAGCCAATCTTTAAGATGTTGAAGAAGGACGCCGCTACCAAGTGGACTAATGACTACCAGAGGGCCTTCGACAGAATCAAGGAGTACCTGTCTACACTGTCAGTTTTGGTCCCGTACGAGCTGGGTAGACCCCTATTACTCTACCTTGCAGTGCTAGATGGAGCGTTCGGTTGTGTTCTTGGGCAACATGATGAAACGGGGAGGAAGGAGCAGACCATCTACTATCTTAGCAAGAAGTTCACCCCTTACGAGGCTCGGTATTCTCTGTTAGAATGCACATGTTGTGCTCTGACTTGGGTAGCTCAGAGGTTGAGGCACTATTTCTGTGCATATACCACATATCTCATATCAAGGATGGATCCGTTGAAGTACATCTTTCAGAAGCCCATGCCCATTGGCAAGCTAGATAAGTGGCAAATCTGGCTGAGTGAATTCGACATTTTCTACGTAACGCAGAAAGCAATCAAGGGACAGGCTTTGGCAGATCATTTTGCCGAGAATCCCGTGGACGGAGAATACGAATCCTTAAAGACATATTTTCCTGATGAAGAGATATCATTCACAGGAGAAGACATTGCAGAATCGTATGACGGTTGGAGAATGTTTTTCGATGGAGCAACAAATTTTGGGAGTTGGCATAGGAGCAGTCCTAGTGTCAGAAACCGGTCAGCATTATCCGGTGTCTGCCAAACTCAGATCCCTTGCACCGACAACTTGGCTGAGTACGAGGCCTGCATCTTGGGACTCAAGATGGCCATCGACATGAACATTCAAGAGTTGATAGTGATCGGGGATTAAGACTTGCTTATACATCAGGTTCGAGAAGAATGGGCGACCAAGAACTCCAAGATACTCCCTTATCTGCATCACGTACAGGAGTTGAGAAAGAGGTTCACAAAGACAGAGTTCCAGCATGTTTCCAGAGTCTAAAATGAGTTTTTTGATGCATTGGCTACCCTATCATCCATGATATAACATCCAGATAAGAATTTTATTGACCCTGTTCCAGTAAAGATCTACGATCAGCCAGCTTACTGTGCTCACGTCAAGGAAGAAGTGGATGCAAAACCTTGGTTTCATGATATCAAGGAATACTTGGCGAAAAGAGAAAACCCAGAGTTTGCAAACCCTATTTAAAAGCGTACAGTTCGAAGATTATCCAACAATTTCTTGCACAGCGGAGGAATCCTATACAGGAGGACTCCTGATTTGGGATTATTAAGGTGTGTCGACGCAAAGGAAACATCTAAATAAGAAGAAATCCATGCTGGGACCTACGGGCCACATATGAATGGCTTAGACAAGAAGATACTCCAGGCTGGTTATTTTTGGATGACTATGAAAACGAACTGCATCCAGTATGTCCGGAAGTGCCACCGTTGTCAGATACATGCAGATATGATAAAGGTGCCTCCAAACGAGCTTAATGCAAAAATCTCACCATGGCCGTTCGCCGCTTGGGGAATGGATGTTATCGGACCAATCGAACATGCCGCATCAAATGGGCACAGGTTCATCCTAGTGGCAATTGATTATTTCATCAAATGGGTTGAAGCAGCATCATACAAGGCAGTGACTAAGAAAGTCGTAGCAGACTTCGTCCGTGACCGTATTGTTTGTCGGTTCGAAATTCCAGAATCAATCATTACTGATAATGGTTCCAATCGCAATAGTGACTTGATGACACCCATGTGTGAAACCTTCAGGATCAAACACAAGAATTCTACAGCCTACAGACCTCAGATGAACGGAGCCGTAGAGGCCGCCAATAAGAATATCAAGAAGATACTAAGGAAAATGATAGAGAAGCATAAGTAGTGGGGTATCGCACCACAGTCCGCATATCAACCGGAGCAACCCCCTATATGCTGGTTTACGGTATAGAGGCTGTTATTCCCACTAAGGTAGAAATTCCTTCCCTAAGGATCATACAGGAAGATGAACTCGACAATGCGGAATTGGTGAAAAGTCGTTACGAACAGCTAGCTCTTATAGACGAAAAAAGAATGAATGTAGTTTGTCACGGTCAGCTTTATCAGAACAGAATGGCTAGAGCCTTCAACAAAAGAGTCAAGCCAAGACAATTCGTACCGGGCCAGCTGGTGCTAAAGAAGATTTTCCCGCATCAGGATGAGGCCAAAGGGAAGTTCTCTCCTAACTATCAGGGTTCGTACATGGTCCATCAGGTTCTAACAGGAGGAGCCCTCATACTTGCAGAAATGGACGGAGAAGTTTGGCCGAAGCCGATCAATTCAGATGCAGTAAAGCGATACTATATGTAACCTTTATGCTTTCCTTTATGATGTAATTTGAACTACGCCTGACCTGATTCCAATTTAAGAGGGGATACGTAGGCAGCCTTATGGGGTCGGTCACAATTTAATAAAATTTTCATTTCCCCTGCAATTGGAAACTGGGGAAGAATTTTGAGGAGGACCCACAAAATTCCGAAGTGATTTCAGCCATTGGCCGTAAGCAACCGTCAGAAGCAGCACCCCAGTAAACAGGGGTAGAATTTTGAGGAGGACCCTCAAAATTCCGGAGCAAGATAAGTTGCAATGTCTTGAACCACGTCGCAGTCGTAGGTTTATCTATGGAAAACTATTCTCGATTATGTATTTATGTTATATTTTTACTAAATCATGCATGTCTGTTACCAAAGTTGCTTCGTTTAGCAACATTACCCCAATGATACGCACAATATCACCGAAACAGAGCCAAGCAGAGCCAGCGGAAATACGAACTAACCTCCCCCCTTTACAAAACTCACGATTTTCTTTGGATGCAGACACTTGAAATACTACTCTCAGAACCGTTGCACTTGCTCACAGCTACTATCCGCACGCAGTGTCCCCAGCAGACACAGTATCCCCAGCAGTCGCAATATCGCAATCCGCTATCAGCTAAGAAAATTCTATTATTATTTGCCTTTTTAATTCCTTCATAAGGCTACCATTTTGCCTTCCAAGGTTAAGCTCTACCTCCATCTGCATTCTTTGCATTGTATAAGGCTACTATTCTGCCTTCCGAGGTTAAGCTCTACCTCTATCTGCATTCTCTGCATTGCATAAGGCTATCATTCTGCCTTCCAAGGTTAAGCTACTACCTCCATCTACATTCTCTGCATTGCATAAGGCTACCATTCTGCCTTCCGAGGTTAAGCTCTACCTCCATTTGCATTCTCTACGTTGCATAAGGCTACCATTCTGCCTTCCGAGACTAAGCTCTATCTCCATCTGCATTCTTTGCATTGCATAAGGCTACCATTCTGCCTTCCGAGGATAAGCTCTA
This sequence comes from Nicotiana tabacum, assembly GCF_000715075.1. Classification (NCBI taxonomy): domain Eukaryota; kingdom Viridiplantae; phylum Streptophyta; class Magnoliopsida; order Solanales; family Solanaceae; genus Nicotiana; species Nicotiana tabacum. Next base: position 136,671,471 of record NC_134095.1, read on the forward strand.
CCACCATCTGCATTCTCTACATTGCATAAGGCTACCATTCTGCCTTCCGAGACTAAGCTCTATCTCCATCTGCATTTCCTGCATTGCATAAGGTTACCATTCTACCTCCCGAGGTTAAGCTTTACCTCCATCTCGCATGGCTGAAAGATTGCCACCTTCATTTACTCCTTGCATGGCTGAAAGATCGCCACCTTCATTTACTTCTTGAATGGCTAAAAGATCACCACCTTCATTTACTTTTTGCATGGTTGAAAGATCGCCACCCTAATTCACTTTTTGCATGGCTGAAAGATCGCCACCTTCATTTACTTCTTGCATGGCTGAAAGATCGCCACCTCATTTACATTTGCATGGCTGAAAGATCGCCACCCTACTGTATCCCATGGGCTGAAAGATCGCCAAATTATCCGAGGTCATCATCGTTCAGAGGCACCATTTGCATAGCCTGAGAACACCATGTCATGGCCCGAGGATCCCTTTTAATCTTTTGCATATCATTATTCAAAGGCATCATGGTTCGGAGGCATCATCCTCATATCCCAAGAGCATCATTTCATGGCCTGCGAATCCTTTATTATACGCTTCATGGCCCACAACATCATGGTCCAAGGACATCATCCTAACCGTTCAAAGGCAGCATTCATGGTCCAACGGGAACTTGCATCATGTTTAAATTTATGCACAATATACACTTGTATTGCTTATTTGTAGGTAAACCAGCGAGCAACGACCGTCTTAGCAGGAGCAACCCCGCTCCAGTTCCCACAGCTCTACTAGACTTTAACCATCCATCCTAACCCGAACATCTCGTCAGTTCTTGAAAATCTCCATCGACATATTCCGCCGACGAATACTGAACTACATATGGCCTGATTCCTGTAAGACCAGGGATATGTGGGTAGCTCAGGAAGCAAAACACAGTCAACCTCTTCAAACCATTTCGTTCTATCAAATTGGCCATCACATCTTTACCCGACAACTCTTTCATCCTTCCCGGGTAAAGAGGGGCAGCTGTTGATACCCAATTTTTCCCTATGCATTTTATATATGCAAAATACTTTCAAAATAGCATATATATGCATATATAAGTATGCCCAAGTATTTTGATATTTTTTCCTAATTTTTAAAAGATTTTTTAAATCAATTTACTACCCATTTTAGTAGTACAAAAACTAATAATTATTGCCAAAATCATAATTTTGGTGAATAATTTATTTTATTCTCACATTTATAACAAAATATAGCTAATATAATTTTTGCACATTTTTTATAAATTTATTTAGCATTTTAAAACTAAATTGCATATAATTGCAATTTTAGCCTACTTTAAGATTTAATTGCATTTATAATTACAAAAAATTGATTCCAATATTTTTAATTTAATATTTATATATTATTAATTAATTTAGTGCCTTTAATTTGTTTCAGAAATCATTTTACTTATTTTTATAAAATAAAAAGGGGAAAAGCGGCTATTTAAACACTAGCCCTATTTCATTTCAATTATAGCCCAAATCAAACACCCAATTAACCCAATTTCAAATCCCCAATTGACCGGCCCAATTTCAATTTAACCCGCCCCTGACCCAACTAATTTAACCCGCCCGGCCTTCCTTTTTGATCCCAACTAATTTATCCAGCCCGGATCAACGGCCACGATTTCCCCTTTCCTTTTTAATTCACAAACACCCCCCAACCCTACTTCATTTCTCACCAACCGCCGCCTCTGAACTCTCAAACTCTCTCAAACACTCTCGAACCTTCCCTAACCCTAGCCCCCTCTCACCGTCTTCCACCTTAAACACACCGGAATCCATGGCTTCTCAGGCCATGAGATTCTTAAACTAACCTCCCTTTGCTCTTGTACACTTAGTACTTAAAGATTCGGGGTTTAACCTCGAAGGTTCTCACTCAGATCTTTGCTGGCTCGAGGTTTCACAGCCATCTCCGGCTTTGCTCCGGCGTATCCTGGTCTTATGAGCCTATTTCTGACTTCTTAGACTCAGATCGGATATCTTTTCAAAGCCTTTCTCATTCTAGGGTTCTTATGAAACCCTAACCCTTCTAGGTTTTCTCCGATTTTTCTTAGATCTGTTATATATCTATGCTCTACTTGAGTTTTCAAACCATTTCCCCATTTTCTTCTTTCAAAAATTATTTTTTACGGTCCTTCTTTTCCAATTTAGGGTTTTCTAAAATGTTTAAGTGATTTCTGACTTTCCTTTTCCTTTACGTGTACTTGCTTCTACTGTGTTCTTGTATTCTTCCTTTTACAATGCTCTTGTATGACTATCTTATTGTGTTCTTCTATATGTGCTTTTCTGCTATAATTTTCTGATGTTTTTGTGTTCTTCTACTGTATTTTCCTACTAAGTTCTTAAAAGTTCTTTGTTTTCCTTCTACTGAGCCCTGTTTAAGTTCCTTTTAGAAAACTCATTAAGCATGTTCCTACTATTATTCCTACCAGTATTTCAATTATGTTCTGTGAATCTCTCTACTGTATTTTTCTACCGCGTTCTTAAGTGTGCTTAGTACTTTTCTTCTACTGAACTTTGTTTGAGTTCTTCTAAAAGAGCCTCTTAAGCATGTTTCCTCTACTATTCTTATCAGTATTTTCCATTCTATCCTCTGAATCTTGCTACTGTTTTCATATTACTTTTCTATCATGTTCTCTCATGAGTTATGAAAGAAGCATGTTAGAAGCTTCAATTCTCTTCTGAAACCTCTACACAAGTCTCGACTTAACTTGCTTGCCCTCTCCTTTATGTTTTCTGGTTTGTTCGAACTAGGCCTTTATTTCAAAGACCCCTTAGCTCTTTCAGACTTGTTTTAAACCTCTGAATGAGTTCGGATATCTTTGTTTTCATACAATGTTGAACCTTTTCTTTCTACCGATTTTACAAAGGCATTACAATTCTTTCTTGTTTAAGCATGTCTGTATGCTTTTATATGTGTGTTGAACCTTTCTTCAAAAGGCTTTCCAACTTATGATTGATTCAGAATCTTTTTTAGGATTGATTGATTGTTACTAATTTTCCTTAAGTAAAACCTCTCCTCCCTTTTCCTGACTTGGTTCATTCATACCAAATCTCGGACCTTGTGATTTACTGGCTGTTAACTGATTTTCTTTCCTTATTTGCACAAACCGTGTGCTGTCAAGACCCTGTCCTTAAATAGACCTTTATGTATTTACCCCTTTTATGCTGGTTTGAAAA